>NC_133329.1:402390733-402688975 GCF_042186555.1 Aquarana catesbeiana
AAAATAAAAATACTAAGATTAAAATTTAAAGCTCTAAGTAATATGAAGATGCTGAATAAATGTCGCTCGTCATTCCGGGGACTCCCGTCTGACACAAGCTCCAGGTTTGTCCCGGAGTGCCGCAATCAAACGGTTTACAGGCGATGCATTGCTCGGTGTTCAAGCAACAGGTCACTTTGGAAAGGTTTATGGGTAAATCTGCGCGCCTGATACAAAACAGGAAGGAATTAAATTAAAAAATGAACTGCTGCCCCTACAGATACACCACCACCTGGGTGGAGTGTACTAGAGTTGATTTGAAAGGAAATGTAGGTGTGGCGTGGTGAAGTTACTGTATGCTGTGAAGTTACTGGGAGTCACAGGGTGCTCTGGGATCAAGGTTGATGCAGGCTACTTTGGAGTCTCTGGGAGAAACAGGAGTGAACTGGGGTCACAGAGTCTGTAAAGTCAAAGCAGTTCTGGGAATACTGGGATCACTGAAGTACATGGGGGACAAGAATCACTGGAGGCACAGGAGCAGTGGAGTCACAGGAAAAATGAGGGTCCCTGGGATACAGGAAGTGCTGGGGTTGTTGGAGACACAGGGGTTGCTGGAGAAACAGGGGTTGCTGGATACACAAGGGTGGCTGGAGACACAGGGGTTGCTGGATACACAAGGGTGGCTGGAGACACAGGGGTTGCTGGATACACAAGGGTGGCTGGAGACACAGGGGTTGCTGGATACACAAGGGTGGCTGGAGACACAGGGGTTGCTGGATACACAAGGGTGGCTGGAGACACAGGGGTTGCTGGAGACACAAGTAGAGACACAGAGGTTGCTGGAGACACAGCTGGAGACACAGGGGTTTCTGGAGACACAAGGGTGGCTGGAGACACAGGGGTTGCTGGATACACAAGGGTGGCTGGAGACACAGGGGTTGCTGGAGACACAAGTAGAGACACAGAGGTTGCTGGAGACACAGCTGGAGACACAGGGGTTGCTGGAGACACAGGGGTTGCTGAAGACACAGGGTTCATTGGAGACACAGGGGTTGTGGGAGACACAGGGGTTGCTGGAGACACAGGGGTTGCTGAAGACACAGGGTTCATTGGAGACACAGGGGTTGCTGGAGACACAGGGGTTGCTGGAGACACAGGGGTTGCTGAAGACACAGGGTTCATTGGAGACACAGGGGTTGCTGGAGACACAGGGGTTGCTGAAGACATAGGGTTCATTGAAGACACAGGGGTTGTGGGAGACACAGGGGTTGCTGAAGACATAGGGTTCATTGAAGACACAGGGGTTGCTGGAGACACAAGTAGAGACACAGAGGTTGCTGGAGACACAGCTGGAGACACAGGGGTTGCTGGAGACACAGGGGTTGCTGAAGACACAGGGTTCATTGGAGACACAGGGGTTGCTGGAGACACAGGGGTTGCTGAAGACATAGGGTTCATTGAAGACACAGGGGTTGTGGGAGACACAGGGGTTGTGGGAGACACAGGGGTTGTGGGAGACACAGGGGTTGTGGGAGACACAGGGGTTGTGGGAGACACAGGGGTTGTGGGAGACACAGGGGTTGCTGAAGACATAGGGTTCATTGAAGACACAGGGGTTGCTGGAGACACAAGTAGAGACACAGGGATTGCTGAATACACAGAGGTTGCTGGAGACACAGCTGGAGACACAGGGGTTTGCTGGAGACAATGAGGTTGCTGGAGACACAGGGGTCGCTGGATACACAGGGGTCGTGAATATACAGAGGTCTCTGGCGTCACAAGGGTGAGTGGAGACACAGAAATCAATGAAGACGGGGGGGGGGGGGGGGGGGGGGGGGCTGACACAGAGGAATGCACAAGGTGTCTTGGTTTAGGCAAAGTGACCCGTTGATTTAAAAGGAAATGTAGGTGTGCCGCTGTTCTGATTTGAGGTAAAACACCTATTATGGTAAACCTTCTGTGTTGCACCCTCTGCAGTCCCACCAGGACCAGGAGTGGCTATGTAAAAGAATCAATAAACAAAGTACCAAAAGAGTATGCAAATAAATCCTTAACAGAAAATGTCAATATCAATGTATATACTGTACACCCTCTGCAGGGTGGAATACCCCATGGAGTGGTGCTGGTGTTCAAATATATTACCCTCTACTGGATGCGCCCAAGTTTAAGAGAAGGAATAAATGTATATTATAAAACTAGTTTATGAATCTGGGTGATGGAATACAAAAAATAGGTGAAGGGAGCAGCAACTCTATAGCTGTTGTGTTATTGTGCTACACCCTCTGTATAAAACCAGTGCTTGTGTTGTGAACAAAAACTTGTGTGCATGTGTGGAGCTGTATAATATAAAATAAAAAAAATAAAATAAAAACTGACTGTGTCCTGGTTTGAAATGGGTGTCTTTGAGATGTGTTACACCCTCTGGCAGTCCCTAAACAAAATTAAAATTGACAAAACAGTGTATTTAAATGTAAAAAGGATAGGACTGGTGAGATGGTGATAATCATGAACTAAAAATATCCTAGTTTAAATAATGTGATTTGAAGTGTGTTACACCCTCTGGCGGGTGCTAAACAAAATTAATTTAAACAATAAGTGATAATTGATACATTTTTCTAGTGAAAATAACTTAATAAACTGAGTATACACAAAGTGACTTGTGCTCAAAAAGTGTCCAGTGCTTGCTGGTGGATGATGCTTTTTTGAAAAACCTATTATTATTATATGGACACTTTTTGAGCACAAGTCACTTTGTGTATACTCAGTTTATTAAGTTATTTTCACTAGAAAAATGTATCAATTATCACTTATTGTTTAAAGTGGATGTAAACCCAACGTCATCCTTTCTAAGCTACTGCCATAGGGGTTATCTATAAGGATATACACGCCTCCTGCATGTATCTTTACCTGTCAAATGTCTCCCCTCTGTCTGTTATGAGACCCGAAAAACTGCAGATTCTGTGGGCGGGGTCTGTTGTCTGGAGCTTGGTGGGTGGAGTTGTGATGTCAGTAGACGCCCCGCCCACCTCTACACTCCCCTTGTCAATATGCATTTTCTCCTGTGTATTTCTCACACTGAACTTCTGCTATGATCTCTAACATCCAGTGAAAAGACAGGAAAGTCACCACATGACTTCAGCATGCCCAATCATGCTGAGGTGTGGAACAGCCAATCCTTGCAGAGCTGCTGAAGAAAGGAGTGGGGGAGGGAATTAAAAAATACTGCCTGTGTCTTATGCTGGCCATACACTATACAGAAAATCGGCCGAACCCATTTTCGAAAAACGAACGTTCGACCGTGACCGCAAACGATCGTGCCATCATATAATGTCCGATAATCTGTTCAGTGGACATGAATAAATAATTTTGTGTTCGTTTTTTTACATATACCTAGTGCAGGCAGTTCGGACGGGAAACACATTAACCTTGCAATTTATCGTACGTTCGGCAGAAATTTTCCAAACATGCCGTTCGTTTTTTTTCCACAAAAACGTCACAAACGATTATCGATTTGTACCCACTAACTTGCCGAAAAACGAACGAAGTGTCCATACGAACGATTTTTCGGCCGATTTTTCGTATAGTGTATGGCCAGCATTAGGCTAGTGCACGAGATATGTAAATCACCTGTCACTCACAGCAAGGGGGAGGAGCTGACAAAGTCTTTCTGTTTGTCAAGTTTTGTTTCACTGAACAATAAAAGGGGATTGCTCAGAGATGGATTAACTCTGTGTGGCAAGACTGGGCTCAAATGATAGGAAATCTTATACTCTACATTATGACATAAAAAAAAAAAAAATTGGATTTACATCCACTTTAAATTAATTTTGTTTAACACCCGCCAGAGGGTGTAACACACTTCAAATCACACTATTTGAACTTTTTTTTTAGCTTCAGATATTTTTAGTTCATGATTATCACCATCTCACCAGTCCTGTTCTTTTACATTTAAATACACTGTTTTGTCCATTTTAATTTTGTTTAGGGACTGCCAGAGGGTGTAACACATCTCAAAGACACCCATTTCAAACCAGGACACAGTCAGTTTTTATTTTATTTTATATTATACAGCTCCACACATGCACACAAGTTTTTATTCACAACACAAGCACTGGTTTTATACAGAGGGTGTAGCACAATAACACAACAGCTATAGAGTTGCTGCTCCCTTCACCTATTTTTTGTATTCCATCACCCAGATTCATAAACTAGTTTTATAATATACATTTATTCCTTCTCTTAAACTTGGGCGCATCCAGTAGAGGGTAATATATTTGAACACCAGCACCACTCCATGGGGTATTCCACCCTGCAGAGGGTGTACAGTATATACATTGATATTGACATTTTCTGTTAAGGATTTATTTGCATACTCTTTTGGTACTTTGTTTATTGATTCTTTTACATAGCCACTCCTGGTCCTGGTGGACTGCAGAGGGTGCAACACAGAAGGTTTACCATAATAGGTGTTTTACCTCAAATCAGAACAGCGGCACACCTACATTTCCTTTTAAATCAACGGGTCACTTTGCCTAAACCAAGACACCTTGTGCATTCCTCTGTGTCAGCCCCCCCCCCCCCCCCGTCTTCATTGATTTCTGTGTCTCCACTCACCCTTGTGACGCCAGAGACCTCTGTATATTCACGACCCCTGTGTATCCAGCGACCCCTGTGTATCCAGCGACCCCTGTGTATCCAGCGACCCCTGTGTATCCAGTGACCCCTGTGTCTGCAGCAACCTTTGTGTCTCCAGCAACCTCATTGTCTCCAGCAACCTCATTGTCTCCAGCAACCCCTGTGTCTCCAGCTGTGTCTCCAGCAACCTCTGTGTCTCCAGCAACCTTTGTGTATTCAGCAATCCCTGTGTCTCTACTTGTGTCTCCAGCAACCCCTGTGTCTTCAATGAACCCTATGTCTTCAGCAACCCCTGTGTCTCCCACAACCCCTGTGTCTCCAATGAACCCTGTGTCTTCAGCAACCCCTGTGTCTCCCACAACCCCTGTGTCTCCAATGAACCCTGTGTCTTCAGCAACCCCTGTGTCTCCAGCAACCCCTGTGTCTCCAGCTGTGTCTCCAGCAATCTCTGTGTCTCTACTTGTGTCTCCAGCAACCCCTGTGACCCCTGTGACGCCAGAGACCTCTGTATATTCACAACCCCTGTGTATCCAGCGACTCTTGTGTATTCAGCAAGCCCTGTGTCTCCAGCAACCCTTATGTATCCAGTGACCCTTGTGTCTCCAGCAACCCCTGTGTCTCCAGTGGCCCCTGTGTCTCCAACAACCCCAGCGCTTCCTGTATCCCAGGAACCCTCATTTCTCCTGTGCCTCCAGTGATTCTTGTCCCCCATGTACTTCAGTGTTCCCAGAACTCCTTTGACTTTAGAGACTCTGTGACCCCAGTTAACTCCTGTTTCGCCCAGAGACCCCAAAGTAGCCTGCATCAACCTTGATCCCAGAGCACCCTGTGACTTCCAGCAACTTCACAGCATCCTGTGTTACCCAGTGGCTACAGAGCTTCTGTGTCTCCTGGGACCCCTTTTCACCCTTTCCAGTGAGCCCTGTGTCTCCATTCACCTTTGTGACCCCAGGAACCCCTATATATCCAATGACCCTAATTTCTCCAGCGCCTCCCACACTCCTGTGCCTCTAGTGATTCTTGTACCTTGTGTTACCCAGTGATCCCAGTGTCAGCCAAAATGATTTGCCTCCAGAGACTTTGTGGCCCCTTTTGACTCCTGCGTGTCACTCAGTGACCCCAGAATACCCTGTGCCTCCAGAGACTCTGTGACCCCTGTTCACTCCTGTGTCTCCAAATAATTACCCAAGTGCACCCTGCGCCCCCTGTGACCCCAGAGCACCCTGTTACTTCAAGTGACCCCGCAGCACCCTATGTCACCCAGTGACCCCAGTGCACCCTGTTACTTTAAGTGACCCCACAGCACCCTGCGTCACCCAGTCATCCCAGAGCACCCTCCATAACCCAGTGACCCCGGAGCATACTGTTACTTTTGGTAACTCCACAGCACCCTGCATCACCCAGTCATCCCACAGCACCCTGTGTCACCCAGTGAACCCAGAGCACCCTGTTACTTCCAGTGACTCCACAGAATCCTGTCACCCAGTGACTGCCACAGCACCCTGTATCACCCAGTGACCCCAGAGCCCCTTAAGCCACCCAGTGACCCCAGAGCACCCTGCGTCACCCAGTAATCCCAGAGCACCCTGCGTCACCCAGTGACCCCAGAGCACCCTGCGTCACCCAGTAATCCCAGAGCACCCTGCGTCACCCATTAATCCCAGAGCACCCTGCGTCACCCAGTAATCCCAGAGCACCCTGCGTCACCCAGTAATCCCAGAGCACCCTGCGTCACCCAGTGACCCCAGAGCACCCTGCGTCACCCAGTAATCCCAGAGCACCCTGCGTCACCCAGTAATCCCAGAGCACCCTGCGTCACCCAGTAATCCCAGAGCACCCTGCGTCACCCAGTAATCCCAGAGCACCCTGCGTCACCCAGTAATCCCAGAGCACCCTGCGTCACCCAGTGACCCCAGAGCACCCTGCATCACCCAGTAATCCCAGAGCACCCTGCGTCACCCAGTAATCCCAGAGCACCCTGCGTCACCCAGTAATCCCAGAGCACCCTGCGTCACCCAGTAATCCCAGAGCACCCTGCGTCACCCAGTAATCCCAGAGCACCCTGCATCACCCAGTAATCCCAGAACATCCCACGTCAACCAGTGTTCCTAGAGCACAATGTTACTTCCAGTGACTCCACAGCATTCTGTCACCCAGTGAGCCCAGAGCACCCTATGTCTTCCTGAGACTCCAGTGTGCCCTGAGTGCCTCTGTAACTCCTGTCTTTCCTGGCCTGTCTCTTTCTGTGGAAGGGGTCTGTGATTACTGGAAATAATGCAAGGCACAAATGATTTCATGTTCACCTCAAATAATCTGTAATGTTTTTTTTTAATCACTTTTATAACGTGTTCCAATTCTCTCTGTTCCTCTGCACCTTTGATGGACTGATCTTCTGGTCCATTCTCCTGTATGTTGTACGGTCTTTGAAGCTCGCCTCCCCTGAATGCGCCAATAAAGGAATCCAGACGTACAATGTGCGCTGTACGTGAGTCCTTCATCCACATTAGTAACAATATTCTCCGCCTGATCCTGAACTGGGTTCTGTTTTTTAATTGTATCTCTTTTTATTGTAGGATGAATGTGAAGAGACATACCTCGGATTTTACATAAAAGGAACGTTCAATCGATCATGTTTGCGACATTTCCACCATCCTAAAGTAGAAGGAAAGGTGATACCATCCCCCATTTTTAAATGTTTCCTCCCCATTACTCTTATATTTCCTGCATACATTTTCTGATAAATCTCAATATCTTTTTTAATGCTTTTTTCCAAATGGTCCTGTGACCACAATGCTCCGTCACAGGTGTGTGCAGGGGATGTGCCAGGTGTGCCTGGGCACACGCTAATCACTACGTGCAGTGCCAATTCCCACTACTGCCCGGGCTTCCCCCATGTTGGCCACCCCGCAGTGCTGCTGGCTTCCCTCCTCACCCCCCCCACCCCCGCCACTGAGGGGGATATTTTTAAGGGTGGAGAGATGGAGAGCAGGAGATGGAGAGCTAGTAAATATGTCATTTACCAGCACCTTCCTTTTATAAATGAACACAGTGAACACACTCACTCTCTGTGCTGATTCAAAGCTGAAGCATAGTAAACTGTGTTTACTATGCTTCAGTTTGTGAGTGAATAGGAAGCCGCTCAGCACAAAGCTCTCCCCATTCATTCCAGAGCATCTGAGGCTGCAGAGAATAGGATGTGTTTACACTCTAATGCAACAGGCTGTGCCCACCTATGGCTCCGGGGAGTATGAGGCTGTACCCACCTATGGCTCCGGGGAGTATGAGGCTGTACCCACCTATGGCTCCGGGGAGTATGAGGCTGTGCCCACCTATGGCTCCGGGGAGTATGAGGCTGTGCCCACCTATGGCTCCGGTGAGTTTGAGGCTGTGCCCACCTATGGCTCCGGGGAGTATGAGGCTGTACCCACCTATGGCTCCGGTGAGTATGAGGCTGTGCCCACCTATGGCTCCGGGGAGTATGAGGCTGTGCCCACCTATGGCTCCGGTGAGTATGAGGCTGTGCCTACCTATGGCTCCGGGGAGTATGAGGCTGTGCCCACCTATGGCTCCGGGGAGTATGAGGCTGTGCCCACTTATGGCTCCGGGGAGTATGAGGCTGTGCCTACCTATGGCTCCGGTGAGTATGAGGCTGTGCCCACCTATGGCTCCGGTGAGTATGAGGCTGTGCCCACCTATGGCTCCGGGGAGTATGAGGCTGTGCCCACCTATGGCTCTGGTGAGTATGAGGCTGTGCCCACCTATGGCTCTGGTGAGTATGAGGCTGTGCCCACCTATGGCTCCGGGGATTATGAGGCTGTGCTGACCTATGGCTCTGGTGAGTATGAGGCTGTGCTGACCTATGGCTCTGGTGAGTATGAGGCTGTGCCCACCTATGGCTCCGGGGATTATGAGGCTGTTCTGACCAATGGCTCCGGGGAGTATGAGGCTGTGCCCACCTATGACTCCGGGGAGTATGAGGCTGTGCTGAGCTATGGCTCTGGGGAGTATGAGGCTGTACCCACATATGGCTCTGGGGAGTATGAGGCTGTACCCACCTATGGCTCCGGGGAGTATGAGGCTGTGCCCACCTATGGCTCCGGGGAGTATGAGGCTGTACCCACCTATGGCTCCGGTGAGTATGAGGCTGTGCCCACCTATGGCTCCGGGGAGTATGAGGCTGTGCCCACCTATGGCTCCGGGGAGTATGAGGCTGTACCCACCTATGGCTCCGGTGAGTATGAGGCTGTGCCCACCTATGGCTCCGGGGAGTATGAGGCTGTGCCCACTTATGGCTCCGGGGAGTATGAGGCTGTGCCTACCTATGGCTCCGGTGAGTATGAGGCTGTGCCCACCTATAGCTCCGGTGAGTATGAGGCTGTGCCCACCTATGGCTCCGGGGAGTATGAGGCTGTGCCCACCTATGGCTCTGGTGAGTATGAGGCTGTGCCCACCTATGGCTCCGGGGATTATGAGGCTGTGCTGACCTATGGCTCCGGTGAGTATGAGGCTGTGCTGACCTATGGCTCCGGGGAGTATGAGGCTGTGCCCACCTATGGCTCCGGGGATTATGAGGCTGTGCTGACCTATGGCTCCGGGGAGTATGAGGCTGTGCTGACCTATGGCTCCGGGGAGTATGAGGCTGTGCCCACCTATGGCTCTGGTGAGTATGAGGCTGTGCTGACCTATGGCTCTGGTGAGTATGAGGCTGTGCCCACCTATGGCTCCGGGGATTATGAGGCTGTGCTGACCTATGGCTCCGGGGAGTATGAGGCTGTGCCCACCTATGACTCCGGGGAGTATGAGGCTGTGCTGAGCTATGGCTCTGGGGAGTATGAGGCTGTACCCACCTATGGCTCTGGGGAGTATGAGGCTGTACCCACCTATGGCTCCGGGGAGTATGAGGCTGTGCCCACCTATGGCTCCGGTGAGTTTGAGGCTGTGCCCACCTATGGCTCCGGTGAGTATGAGGCTGTGCCCACCTATGGCTCCGGGGAGTATGAGGCTGTACCCACCTATGGCTCCGGTGAGTATGAGGCTGTGCCCACCTAAGGCTCTGGGGAGTATGAGGCTGTGCCCACTTATGGCTCCGGGGAGTATGAGGCTGTGCCTACCTATGGCTCCGGTGAGTATGAGGCTGTGCCCACCTATAGCTCCGGTGAGTATGAGGCTGTGCCCACCTATGGCTCCGGGGAGTATGAGGCTGTGCCCACCTATGGCTCTGGTGAGTATGAGGCTGTGCCCACCTATGGCTCCGGGGATTATGAGGCTGTGCTGACCTATGGCTCCGGTGAGTATGAGGCTGTGCTGACCTATGGCTCCGGGGAGTATGAGGCTGTGCCCACCTATGGATCCAGGGATTATGAGGCTGTGCTGACCTATGGCTCCGGGGAGTATGAGGCTGTGCCCACCTATGGCTCCGGGGAGTATGAGGCTGTGCCCACCTATGACTCTGGGGAGTATGAGGCTGTGCTGAGCTATGGCTCCGGGGAGTATGAGGCTGTGCCCACCTATGGCTCGCCTTCCCTACTGACTCCCTGTCCTCCATCCTGCTGATCCCTGTACTCTACCCTTGTGATCCTACTTCTCTGGCATACTGACCCCTGGACCCTGCCCTGCTGACCCCTGTATAGGTACAAGGAAGCCCTGGTTTTTTTGTAACCACACTCCTTTCACCCCTCCCACTGTTAAGAGTTTGGCCACACCCACACGCGGCAAATAATAGTAATAAAGTATCCAGCGTGATTGTGGGTCTGGACCATATTAAACTGCATCCTGGGTTGGACCCCACCGTGCTCCTAAATCTGCTGATCAAGGGTCTGTTTTCCCAGAGGACCGCTGAAATGATCCAGATTTCAGTGTCCCCATCTACAACAGGTCACCTGATCCATGACAAGAAAAGCATTGCATCATGTCAAAACATTGTTGCACACTTCAGCACATGTTACATATATTCAGTATATATAATGCAAAGGGGTTACAGCACAATACAGTTTACACTTATATGCTCCACACCCCCCGACGACGCTCATTGGTGGCGAAACATGTTGAGGGAGGCCTAGCTGGTTACATAATCACACTCGGTACTTGGCGTTTTTGGGTGCGCACGCTTGTTTCCTCTTCTGTACCTGTCTACTTTCAATAAAGGATTTGTTTTAACACTATAACACTATTGCGGCTCCTCTTGGTTTGGAGGAGGATTGGAGGATAATTTTACGGCAATAGCAAGTATGCAATTATAACAAGTAATATAGCAACTTCAGGCCTTCTTTATAATTACCTACCAGCACCATGCAGTAGAAATGGCGGTATGATCACAAACGCCATCTAGTGATCATAATGCATTTTTTTTTTAAATTTTACTTCCCGCAAACTGCCGTCATTGTACATCGGTACTTTGACGTAGAATAGCAGACGGCTCCCATAATCCCGGTATTTTCTTCAACGGCGGGCGGTCCTCTATCAGATAAAAGTGGTCTCCACGGCGGATTTACCACGAGATCACTTTTATCGCCGGCGTGAGAAGTGTCCCCCCCTCCCACCACACTCCGGTCTTCTCCGCCGCTTACCGGAGCCGTCGGTAGTGGCGGAGACGATCCAATCCTTCCCCCTCAGTAGCATGGAGGGAAAGATGGCCCCCACTCAGGCCGAATAACATTGGATGACAGAAGCGATGTCAAACGTCATTTCCGCCACATGGTTTAAAAGGGGAATTTAAAAAAAAAAAATTTTTAAGATATGAGTTTTTTTTGAGCCCAGATCTCACATTAAAGAGGTCCTGTCATGCTTTTTTTTCTATTACAAGGGATGTTTACATTCCTTGTAATAGGAATAAAAGTGACCCCAAAAATTTTTTTTAAAAGGAAAATAAAATAAAAATAAATCAGAAAAAAAAAATGTAAGTGCCCCGTCCTGCTGAGCTCGCGCGTAGAAGCGATTGCATACGTACGTCGCGCCCGTATATGAAAACGGTGTTCAAACCACACATGTGAGGTATCACCGCGATCGTTAGAGCGGAAGCAATAATTCTAGCACCAGACTTTCTCAGTAACTCAAAACTGGTAACCTGTAGACATTTTTAAATGTCGCCTATGAAGATTCTTAGGAGTCAAAGTTTGTCACCATTCCACGAGCGGGCGCAATTTTGAAGCGTAACATGTTGGGTATCAATTTACTCGGCGTAACATTATCTTTCACGATATAAAAAAAAAAAACAATTGGGCTAACTTTACTGTTGTCTTACTTTTTAATTTAAAGAAGTGCATTTTTTTCCCCCAAAAAAAATTGCGCTTGTAAGACCGCTGCGCAAATACGGTGTGACACAAAGTATTGCAACGACCGCCATTTTATTCTCTAGGGTGTCTGAAAAAAAAATATATAATGTTTGGGGGTTCGAAGTAACTTTCTAGCAAAAAAAAACAAAAAAATGGATTTTTACTTGTAAACAACAAGTTTGAAGAATAGACCTGGTCCTTAAGTGGGTTAAATACAACAATCATGAAAAATAAAACATTTTGGCCTCTACTGTAGATGATTTCATAGGAAATAATCATTTTACAAATACGGCAAGTTTTGTTGGGGCAAAGTTACAAAGTTTTTATACAACATTATTATTTTATATAAACTTTATAATATTGCATTTGTTATTATGAAAACTCAGCTTGAAGGAAAAGCAGTGATGGAAAAAATACTTGTGGGTTTTTTTTTTTTTGCATATAAATTATTTGTGGTGTGTGTCCCCCGGGGGGCGTGGCATGGGTGTGTCCTTTGCCTAGTTAGTTTGTGCTAAGAGGTGTCCCTTTTTAGCCTCTGGAAATATAATTTCCTGCTTGTGTGATTGGCTCACTGATTTTCCCAGAATTCTGCACTGCTATACAAGTTGAAATTTAGGCATCCTCTGCAATAGGAATATCCGTTTTGGTGAGATACTCGCCAGTGGTTAAATGCTTCTAAACGGATGCAGACCCTGCAACTATCCTCAGATAACTATCCTAAGGGGTCTGTCTTTGACAGCTTGGTCCCTGCGCTGGGAGCTCACCTTCAGCGCAGAAAGCTCTGCCGTCCATGGATGAATATGTGGGCATGTGGGTCATAAAGCCCCACACATCTTTGCCGTCACACATATGCATTACATGGGCAGAAAAAGATTAATTTATATGATCGACAGGTCCATCTAGTGGACAAAATGCGGTAGAGTTTCCTGATCTACCACAATGAGAAAATATACCACTATTTGGCCACTAGATGGAGCTGACGATCACACGGTAGGTATTTTTCAATTGCAGAAGATACGGGGACAATTTGGCAAGCCTGCACGTAAGTATGTGACATTCATCCAATAAGTATTTTATAAATTTCCTAAGAGTGCACCAGGTAATTATAATGAACCAGACCCTCCCATTCAGAATCAATCTCCGCAGGACATGGTGAAACAAACTGCTATTTCTTCAGAGCAACAAAAGTTGGGCGTTTGCTACAATGTTTGTTAAAATCCCTGCACTGTACATAGATCACCCAGAGGAGATTTTTATTTTCTCAAGAAAAGTGGAGTTACACTTTAAAGGAGAAGTACGGGGAAAGCTCGTTTGGCTGTACTTCTCCTGTGGATCACAGGTGTGCAGTTCGTTCTGCACTCCTGTGACCCGTTTTCAGCAGACAATGGTGACCCCACGCCATTTTGTTTTTTTACTTTGCCAAAGCACCCAAAACACCCCCCCATGTTGAGGGCATGTGGCCTGGTATGGTTCGCTCGTCCTCCTCTTTCCTGACCTGCCAGGCTGCCTGCTCAGATAAGGGTCTGGTATGGACTGGGTGGACCCCACAATGTTTTTTGTTTTTTTAAACTTTTTTTACCGCCATTTTTTTTTTTTATTATTCAGCTGTCAGCGGGGAAGCTCACTGACAGCTGTTGACTCATTGGTTGTTAAGGCCGGCCCTGCTCCTTAACAACCAACTTTTACTGCGCCCTGATTGGGCAAAGCTTTGCCAATCAGGGTGCAGAATGCGCTGGGAAAGGAAAAAAGGAAAAGAGTGACATATTCCATCATCGGCTGGTCATTAGGGTGGCTGTGTTAGTTTCATTCCTGGGGCACTATATTGTGTCCCAGGAATGAAGGTGCCCGGGAGCCGGGACAGACCCATAGCTCCCAACTGTCCCTGATTTCAAGGGACTGTCCCTGATTTTGAACAAACTCCCACTGTCCCTCTTTCCTCCTCATTTGTCCCTCGTTTTGGTCTGATCTATATAGTTGTATAGAAAATGCACCTTTTTATCTTTCAAATAGTGTTTCCCAGAGCTAAACCTTTTGTCCAGTTTCTAAATTGCTGCATTTGTAAATGTCAAAAGCCATTGTAAAGGAATAGTAGTGGTAAAAACAAAGCACTCGTGGGTTTAACTAATCATTATTTTTGTACGATTTTTCTTTAAGCAGAATGACAGGGGGTGTGTCCTATGCCTACATACTTTGGCTAATAGGTGTCCCTCGTTCCCATCTCAAAAAGTTGGGAGGTATGCAGACCTGCAAAATGCGGGGCTGTCCCGGGCAATCCGGGACACGTGGTCACCCTACCCCCCATCCCCCCCAGCCCAGTCCGCCCCTGCCTCTGGCTGGCCGAATCAGATTGGAGGGCAGTCCGGTGTAAACGGACAGGCGGTCCATTTGCATTCGACTACCCAGAGAGAGGAATGGGTTGTGTCTGTGTCTGCTCTGCATAAGCAGAGCGGACTTGGACCTGTCATCAGGGGCGTTACTATGTCTACAAAAGATCTTGGGCTAGAGCCCATAGCAGCATAGTAAAGAAAGTCATACGCTTGGGCGGGCATACACATGTATATACAGTAATACACGTGTGTGTATATCACCAGAGAGCCCCCCACTTACATCAGGGTCCCCAGAGAGCCTCCCCCCTACATCAGGGTCCCCAGAGAGCCCCCCTTACATCAGGGTCCCCAGAGAGCCTCCCCCTTACATCAGGGTCCCCAGAGAGCCCCCCTTACATCAGGGTCCCCAGAGAGCCCCTCCTTACATCAGAGTCCACAGAGAGCCTCCCCTCTTGCATCAGGGTCCCCAGAGAGCCTCCCCCTTGCAGCAGGGTCCACAGAGAGCCTCCCACTTATATTAGGGTCCTCAGAGAGCCTCCCCCTTAAATTAGGGTCCCCAGAGAGCCTCCCTCTTGCATCAAGCTCTCCAGAGACCCCCCCACTTACATCAGGGTCCCTAGAGAGCCTCCCCTCCCCTTGGAGGCCCCTGCAGAGATTCGGGGCTATGGGCCCTAGATTCGGGGCTATAGCCCCGAAAGGCACCCCCTAGCGACACCACTGCCTGTCATCATGATCCGGCTTGTGTGAAAGGGGCCTTAGAATCTCACCTCAGCTGCTGGAAATTTATCTATCACCACCAGTGCAGGGACTGCTATATTTCTCGCTCAGAAGAAGAGACAACGAATGTACAGAGCCTGGAAGGGAGATTTGCATCAATGATTAGATCTGCAGCGCAGGTGACAATCATCCCTTTAGTAATCGCTCATCACATCCTCCTGTCAATCTTTTCCAGGCCCGGCTCTCCCTGTGCGTTTTGCAGCCTGATAATCATTAATCAGCGTGGGGATATTTTTGTGGCTGCTGCTGGCAAAGTTAATGGTCTGCTTTTGCTGTCTACATAAAAATTCTCATTAACCCCGGGGGGGGTCAGGGCGGTGACACCCGGTAATGAAGGTTGGTTGTTTGGGGTTATGGCGAGGCCGGCCGGGAATTATCGGGGTCAGGGCCGGCTGTAAATTCAATTCTAATGACACTTGTTAATATCAATGATCAGAGC
This sequence comes from Aquarana catesbeiana, assembly GCF_042186555.1. Lineage (NCBI taxonomy): Eukaryota > Metazoa > Chordata > Amphibia > Anura > Ranidae > Aquarana > Aquarana catesbeiana. The sequence continues at coordinate 402,406,162 of NC_133329.1, forward strand.
TTCCAGCGCTCCGCGGCTGCTGTCTAATGAACAATGCAAAGTATTATATATAGAACATTCAGGGGCTGAAAATAGATAAAGAGTCCCTGTCACCAACTCAAAACCATTGCTAGGAAGATGCAGAAAATCAAATATTTTTCCTGTGTTTTGCCTTTCCATAAATCATTTTTTTTTTTATTGCAGTGTGCTTCTAAACTCGCCAGAAAATTTGGCTATTTCAGGAATGGTAAATTCCCCAGCACAGACCCCCATCTCCTCGTACGTCTCCTCCACTGGGAGTGTCTAATTACTGTCTGTGCTGGCCCAGCTCCTCCACCCCTCCCCTCATCTCCCTACATAACTGTCACAAGGAGTCTGAACTTACTGGAAAATGTGACTACTTCAGGAAAATTCTATTTCCTAGCACAGACTCCTCCCTCCTTGTATGCCTCCTCCTTTGGGAGTGTCTAATTACAGTCTGTGCTGGCCCAGCTCCTCCACCCCTCCCCTCATCTCCCTACATAACTGTCACAAGGTCACAGGAAGGGAGCCCATGTGTGAGATGATGTGGGATTCCCCAGGGTGCAGAGCAGCACAGACCCCACCTCCTTGTACGTCTCCTCCTCTGGGAGTGTCTACATACTGTGTGTGCTGGCCCAGCTCCTCCACCCTCCCCTCCCTATATAACTGTCACAAGGAGTCTGAACTTACTGGAAAATGTGACTACTTCAGGAAAATTCAATTCCCTAGCACAGGCCCCTCCCTCTTTGTATGTCTCCTCTACTGGGAGTGTCTAATTACAGTCTGTGCTGGCCCAGCTCCTCCATCCCTCCCCTCATCTCCCTACATAAGTGTCACAAGGTCACAGGAAGGGAGCCCACGTGTGAGATGATGCGGGATTCCCCAGGGTGCAGAGTTTAAGCACTGGACGGTTTTCACCAAAGCTCCTGAAGGTGGGGATAGGCTTTGCTGCATGTTGAAACAGAGACAGAAACAGCTGTGAACTGGGTGAGGAACAGCCAAACTCTGCTACTAAGGTGAGGTTGTTGAAGACAGTTTCATGTCACAGGTCATACACCATGGCAAGACTGAGCACAGCAACAAGACACAAGGTAGTTATACTGCATCAGCAAGGTCTCTCCCAGGCAAAGATTTTGAAGCAGACTGGGGATTCAACATTGAGGACTGTAGACACAGTGGTTGGCCAAGGAAACTTAATGCAGCAGACGAAAGACACATAATGCTTTCTTCCCTTCCACATGGGAAGATGTCCAGCAGTGCCATCAGCACAGAACTGGTGGAAACCAATGGGACCCAGGTACTAGATGATTAAACATATCAACAGGTAGGGGGGTGAAGTAAGAACCCCCCCCCACCTGTTGATATATGTTTAATCACCTAGTTATTCATATTTTTAATTTCAGATATATCACATGCTCTCTCCTGAAGATTGCCACCAAGCCATGAAACGCGTAGAGCCAACATATGCCGTGTTTTATAAATTTTAATTTTCTTATGGGCTTATTATTATTAGTTATGCAGTTTACCAACCACAGTAGTGGTCCATGAGTCCATAGACAAGGCAGGCAATATTCTATATTATTTATATGTGTGTACAGTTGTGCTCATAAGTTTACATACCCTGGCAGAATTTATGATTTCTTAGCCATTTTTCAGAGAATATGAATAAAAACACAAAAACCTTTCTTTCACTCATGGTTAGTGTTTGGCTGAAGCCATTTATTATCAATCAGCTGTGTTTACTCTTTTTAAATCATAATGGCAACAGAAACTACCCAAATGACCCTGATCAAAAGTTTACATACCCCAGTTCTTAATACCGTGTATGGCCCCCTTTAACATCAATGACGGCTTGAAGTCTTTTGTGGTATTTGTGGACGAGGCTCTTTATCTTCTCAGATGGTAAAGCTGCCCATTCTTCTTGGCAAAAAGCCTCCAGTTCCTGTAAATTCTTGGGCTGTCTTGCATGAACGGCCTGTTTGAGATCTTCCCAGAGTGGCTCAATGATATTGAGGTCAGGAGACTGAGATGGCCACTCCAGAACCTTCACTTTATTCTGCTGTAGCCAATGACAGGTCGACTTGGCCTTGTGTTTTGGATCATTGTCATGTTGGAATGTCCAAGTACGTCCCATGCGCAGCTTCCTGGCTGATGAATGCAAATGTTCCTCCAGTATTGTTTGATAACATACTGCATTCATCTTGCCAACAATTTTGACCAAATTTCCTGTGCCTTTGTAGCTCACACATCCCTAAAACATCAGCGATCCACCTCCGTGTTTCACAGTAGGAATGGTGGACCTTTCATCATAGGCCTTGTTGACTCCTCTCCAAATGTAGCGTTTATGGTTGTGGCCAAAAAGCTCAAATTTGGTCTCATCACTCCAAATGACTTTGTGCCAGAAGCAGGGGCATTTCTAGGTGGCAAAAAGACGAGGGGCTTCAGCCCAAAGTCTAAGGCCGGCATGGGGAGGGGGGGGGGGCTGAGGCAGCGGTGCTTGGTTTTTTGGCTGGGTGGTTGGGTTGTGTGGCAGGGGGTAAGCTCACTTGCTGGTTGCTGCCTGGCTTACCAGTGCCCATCAATGCTGACCACTAAACTCACCTGCCTGGCACACTGACCTACCTACCTGACATACACTGACCTACCTACCTGACACACACTGACCTACCTGACACACACACTGACCTACCTACCTGACACGTACTGACCTACCTACCTGACATACATACACTGACCTACCTAACATACACTGACCTACCTGACATACATACACTGACCTACCTGACATACACTGACCTACCTGACATACACTGACCTACCTACCTGACATACACTGACCTACCTAACATACACTGACCTACCTGACATACATACACTGACCTACCTACCTGGCATACACTGACCTACCTACCTGACATACACTTACCTACCTGACATACACTGACTTTCCTGACATACACTGACGGTAGTGACACACACTGACCTACCTGACCAGGAGACTTCATGTGTCCTGCAGCAGCAGCTCAGCCGTGGTGTGCGGTGCGCGCCCATCTTCACAGTAGGCAGCGGGAGGAGAGCTGAGCGGGGATCTCACGCGGCGGCTGCATTTTAGTTCCCGCCTTCTGGAGCCTGCAGCGCCTATGATGGACGTCACACGTCCCGTGGTCCCACCATTGGACCAGTGGGACGTCCATCAGCGCTGCAGGCTCCAGAAGGTGGGACCTGCTATGTGACTCGGCGGGACTCAGCGGCGCTCGGGATAAGATCGGTCCCCGCTCGGCGGCGCTCAGGGCTATAAGTAGAACGGTGACCCCTCTAGACTCTGGGCTTTGCCGGACCCATTCAGGGCTTCAGCCACGGTGAGCCCCCCCTGCCGACTCCACTGGCCAGAAGGTTTGAGGCTTGTCTCTGTGCTGTTTGGCGCATTGTAAGCGGGATACTTTGTGGCATTTGCATAATAATGGCTTTCTTCTGGAGACTTGACCATGCAGCCCATCTTTCTTCAAGTGCCTCTTTATGGTGCATCCTGAAACAGCCACACCACATGTTTTCAGAGGGTTCTGTATTTCACCTGAAGTTATTTGTGGGGTTTTCTTTGCTTCCCAAACAATTTTCCTGACAGTTGTGGCTGAAATTTTAGTTGGTCTACCTGACCATGGTTTGGTTTCAACAGAACCCCTCATTTTCCACTTCTTGATTAGAGTTTGAACATTGCTGATTGGCATTCTCAATTCCTTGGATATCTTTTTATATCCCTTTCCTGTTTTATACAGTTCAACTACCTTTTCCCGCAGATCCTTTGACAATTCTTTTGCTTTCCCCCATGACTCAGAATCCAGAAACATCAGTGCAGCACTGGATGAAAGATGCAAGGGTCTGTCATGAGTCCAGAAACACCCTGACCTTTTATACACACACACTAATTACAAGAAAACAGATCACAGGTGAGGATGTCTCAGCTCAACTTGTGTGCATGTTATCAGGACAAACTCAGCAGGGTATGTAAACTTTTGATCAGGGTAATTTGGGTAGTTTCTGTTGTCATTATGATTTAAAAAAGAGTAACCACAGTTGATTGATAATAAATGGCTTCAGCCAAACACTAACCATGAGTGAAAGTTACGTTTTTGTGTTATCATTCATATTCTCTGAAAAATTGCCAAGAAATCATAAATTCTGACAGGGTGTGTAAACTTATGAGCACAACAGTATATATATATATATATATATCAACTTTGATGAATTGTGGAATTATAACCTTGTGATGTTAATTGCTCTCCATGTTAGTATCATGTTAACTGGTTTTAAACTAGATATCGAGATTATGTTTGTATGAATTAATAAACATTTCTTATATTCATCAAGTCATTCTTTTGCAACCACGTGGTTCGTGCAAAGTCCCGGCCCTTTTGTTCTACTGTCCAGAGAAGTCTGGCCAGAAGTGGTCTTCATGGAAGAATTGCGGCCAAAAAGCCAAACCTCCGACGTGGAAACAAGGCTAAGCGACTCAACTTTGCAGGAAAACTGGCAGCAGGTGCTCTGGACTGATAAGTCACAATGTGAAATATTTGGCTGTAGCCGGAGGCAGTTTTTTGGGGGAAGGGCTGTGAGGCGTGGCGGAGGTTCCTAACAAGTTTGGGGCTGCATTTCTGCAAATGGAGTTGGAGATTTGGTCAGGATAAATGGTGTCCTCAATGCTGAGAAATACAGGCAGATACTTATCCATATTCTGCAACAGGACAACCACCCCAAACATACAGCCAATGTTATTAAGAACTATCTTCAGTGTAAAGAAGAAGAAGTCCTGGAAGTGATGGTTTGGCCCCCACAGAGCCCTGATCTCACCATCATGGAGTCTGTCTGGGATGACATGAAGAGACAGAAGGACTTGAGGCAGCTGACATCCACAGAAGATCTGTGATTAGTTCTCCAAGATGTTTGGAACAACCTACCTGCCGAGTTCCTTCCAAAACTGTGTGCAAGTCTACCTAGAAGAAGGCAAAGGGGGGCCACCCCAAACATTGATTGGATTTGGATTTCTCTTCTCTAAATTTACGTTACATTTTTTAACGGATAAAATAAAATATTAATACTTATTATTATATAACATCAAATATTTCATGGTATATACAGGTATAGAGACAACATCACCTTGATCATTCCCCGACGAGCCAGAAAAACATACATTTCTCAGATTCGCGTCTTATGTATTCTTATGGAGAATTAGTAAACCGGTCAGGTCCAGACACATCCGCAGTGTTTAATCATATCTGAAATATTTTTCTTTTCAAATAGCAGTTTAATCACTTTTCTGTGGAAACAGACTTCCTTATAATCAAAATTACAATCGTTCATCATTTTTTTTTTTCTTTTACAAATTTTTCATTGATGGAAGATACAGAAGGGAGGATACAGGTAGACGGTTCGGGTGTGTGTGTGTGTGTGTGTGTGTGGGGGGGTGTTATGATAAAATAAATTTACGACAATCTTTACCTATCATAAGATACAAAGGATCGAGAATTCCACCGTGGAATAATAACGAGATCCATGTAGCTCTTCAAGCAAGTGGTGTACCCTGGCTGGGGAATAAATAAAAAGTTGATATATGGCGCAATGGGTGACATATATGATGTAATGAGCTCAGAAATCCATAACATCAATTAGAACATCTGAGGTGGCTTCTTGTTAGCTTCGTAAGTAAGTACCCCATATTCCCATCGCACACATTCCTGGATAAGCTCTAAAAGATTTGGGTGCTGCAGCAACAACCAGCTGGGAACTGGTTCGGAAAGTCACAATGGAGATATTTGCCAGCCCACCACGGATCGACAAGGTAGCGTCCAAACGGATTTTGTTGCATGGTCACAAAACAAAGCAGTGCTAATTCTTGTTGGCCTCAGACACTTGACACAGCACCTCCTTAGAAAGTGAAGTGGCTCTGAGTGAACAGATAGAGTTGGCAGGAGAAACAGGCTTGGAAGACCTTGAAACGCGTAGCCCCATCACCCAGAAGTGATATCTGACCCCTTCTGTGTTCCAAATGAGGCTGGCTGCCATCTTCTTGGTTTCTGTTTCCTCCATCACAGCCGGTTTCCAGCCCGATCTGTGGATAAGAAAGGCTGCTAGTTTTGCAGAGTAGACTCATAGCTCTACATCCCAAAGTCAGCCACCAACCGTGGTGATATCCAAAGCACCATTCTTTTTGGTTGCTAATATACATGCACCCGATTGTATTAGGCCAATACTGCCTTTATGTCGTGAATCAGGTGTGACCAGAATTGCGTGGACAACAGAGGAAGCCAAACGTATGTAAAGTGAGATAATGTAATTTATTTAAAGTAAGTGAATATAGATACAAAAACCTTTAATACAACACAGTGCACAAACCAACTACCAGACAGAGACCCACAAATAACAACAGTCAACAGGTATATACAATAGATGGGGAATACCAGAATCGTACACGTAGCCAGGCCAGGGTCATCAACGGGAGATCAGCAGATGGGGGCAAGACGCAAACAGGACAGGGAGAAGGTGGACGGATCAGACTGCAGGGCAAGGGTAAAAGTAACAGGGTCACAGGGGGGACAGGCTCAGGTTCCGGGTTCAGGTACAGGGCACAGGGTTCAGGTACAGGTGCAGGGTTCAGGTTTCAGGTACAGAGGATCGCAGTACTGCGCCCAAGGATCAGACAGTGCCACCAGCAGGTGAAACCTTTTCTGACAGTTCCAGACTGCCAGGAGACACCCGCTGGTGGAAACCTGTACTACAAGCCAAAGGTCTGACAGCACCACCATCAGGTGAAACCTTTCCTGACACTTTAATTTACTGCACCTAGTCTGGCGCCACCCAGGTGTGTTTTCTTGGCTCTACAGGCTACTCAACAATCCACCTAGACGTCTGGATGATGAAACGCGTAAGGCGTGGCCACGTGATACGCATACGTCTTGTCTTTTTGCTTTACTTCCGGGTGTGGAGCGAGCGGTGGAACGCACGCCGCACCGCTCTGCTTTCAACACACTTGGTTGATTGCTAACCAGGCAGCGGAACACTGTTTACTTTTTCATTAACATTTTTAATAAAGCCATATTTTTTACGGATTTACGCGATGGGGCTCATTCTTGTTTTATATGGATGTGTCTGCGGGGAGTGACTGGAACCGATTGGGACACCAGGTGTGGAGATCCGAACGGTGGACTGTCACCAGGGACCATTGCTACAGGATACGGCTGATGGGCTTGATACCCCTGCAGGGGTGAATCCTTCCGGTGAGTGAGGGCACATTGGGGGATCTTTGGAAGTTTGGAGGAGTTTACATCACTAAGAGCACTGCTAGGTGTTTGAAGAGACTCACTATTTGCACTTGAGGAAGAACGTTTTATAGATTTTTGCTTCTTTTTTCTTTTGGGACAAAAATTTTTTTGGACTGTTGATTTCATGATTTATTTCTAAACTCCTTTTATGCGCATTTATAATTATAAGGTTATTTATATTTTAGCATTTTATGTATACATTTATGCACATATTTACGAAAAAATTTTTTAAGGATTTTTTTTTTTTTTAATTCTTATCACTTTCTTCATACCTACCTATAAGGTTTTGTTCTTGATCACCCCTTATGCAGTAAGGTGATAATACACGTTGCACTTTATACATATTTGGGCATTGGTCGCATATACACGAGGAATAGTTTTCTCACACGATTGTAATTTCATCATTTCTACAAATAATAATTTATGTTCAGTTTTTATTTATTTATTCACATTTTTTACCTGACACTCTACACTAGTTTCTGCACATCAGACGAATTTTAGTGGAACAGCGCCAATCACCCCGTTTTGGGACTCTACTAATCCACCTAGAGTGTTTGCTTGTTCTAAGGTGTACTGCTATGCTGAAGATTCCCACCAGAGACCCCAACATACTAATGAGTGAGTTTTTGTAAGTTGCCAATTGTCTCTCACATCAATAAATACATTTTATATTACATTTAGACAGCACCCTCTTCCCTCTCTATCAGTTCAGCTGTCTGAGGAATGCCTGGGAGTCCTGGTGCCCTAGGAAAGACTAGCAATGGGGACAGAATAAAGGATGCCCACTGTGGGGAAAGTACTGACAGCTGACATATGAAGATGTTCGTCTTGAAAAAATGACTGGGCTTGTCTCTGATTTGTGAGTGGCTTATCCTTTAACTGGTACTTGGCTCAGCTGAGGAGGAACCGTGGTGAAATGTCGTCATAGGTGTGCACAGACTATTGCATTAGGGTGTGCACCCAAAAGCTCAAACACACTCTACCGATCGCTCAATGTGTTCATTCAGAAAGGGTAGGGGCCAGTAAATTACATATTTACCGGCCCCTTCCCCCATTCATCCTAAAACATCCCCACAGCTACAGCTGGCGGGAAAGGAGAGGAGGGAAGCTGGCAGTGGTACAGGGGGAAGGGGTGGGGAGCCAGGTCAGTGGGTGGAATCTGTCCTGCACAGGGTGATTAGGGTGTGCCTGGGCACACCTGGCACACGCTGTGCGCATGCCTATGAGTGCTGTGTTAAGGTATTGTACATGTAAAACTGAACTGATTATTTGATGGCTCCCTGAGGAAGTGGGGATAACACTAATGTGAATTTAGGCAGTAGGCCTGTTACCCAAGGATGCGTATTGTATCAATGTTTTCTTGGCCCTGCCTTTATGGCTGTCATCAGATTTTACCGAAAATGTCTGTCACAATTCTGTGGCCAACCCCCCTCCCCCCCATTCTTCATAGTATTGTGTTGAAAATCTTCCAATGGATAGTTAACTAGGTTACATGAGAGTTGACTAGCTTATACACTTAAACATAGAGCCTGTGTGCTCAGGAAGGTCCACCAAATATGTGTCATGGTGGCAATTGGGCAAATCAAGTTAATTACCAGACTACACCAATAGTTAAGATGGACCACCAATGACCACTACCAGCATCCAGCTAAATGCCTGGAGGAAGATCTTCCAAGATGTGGCATGGGGCCAACTGGGTGCAGCCCCTAAGTCAATTGGGCATATCAAGATGGTCGCCAGACCACACCAACAGGTAGGATGGATCACCAACAACTACTATCAGTATCTTGCAAAATGTCTGGGGGAAGGTCCACCAAATATATGCCATGATGCCAACTAAGTGCAGCCCTTAAGTCAACTGGGCTTATCAGGATGATCACCAGACCACACCAACAGATGGGATGGACCACTAACGACCACTACCAGCATCCAGCAAAATGTCTGGGGGAAGGTCCCCTAAATATCTATCATGGTGCCTAACTGGGTGCAATCCCTAAGGCAGTTGGGCATCTCAATATGGTTATCAGACCACACCAGTTGTTAAGGTGGACCACCAATGACCACTACCAGCATCCAGCTAAATGGCTGGGGGAAGGTGCTCCAAGATGTGCCATGCTGCCAACTGGGTGCAGCCTCTAAGTCAATTGGGCATATCAAGATGATCACCAGACCAAACCAATAGGTAGGATGGACCACCAACTACCATTAATACATAGCAAAATGTCTAGGGGAAGGTCCACCAAATATGTGCCATGATGCCAACTAAGTGCAGCCCTTAAGTCAACTGGGCTTATCAGGATGATCAACAGACCACACCAACAGATGGGATGGACCACTAACGACCACCATCAGCATCCAACAATATGGTGGTCAACAGCTATTGCTAATATGATTTTATTTTTTTTGGTGGTGGGGGGGGAGGAGTGGAATATACTAAGAATTTTGTTTGATTGTGCTGGGGTTTATGTGTGTCTTGCCTGTGGCAGAATAGATAAAGTGTATGTATAACCAAAACGTTTTTGTTTTGTTTGATTGGGAATGATTTAAAACCCCTATCGGTTTATTGTTTTGCTGTTTGTGTCGCGTTTTTTTCCATTAACTTCCCGTCCTGGAGATACAACAAGAAGTGAGAAGAAATCTCTACAAAATTAGGAGAATTCCTCTTCTAAACTTCTGTCACCAGAACAGGTGGCCCCTTTAGAACATTTATCATCACCTCCTGGTGTGGTGACACCTGTAACATTTCGGATTTCCCATTACTTTCTAACAATGACCACCATGACACATCTAGCCAGCTGGAACAAAGACCTCAATAAAAACCTGACAGGGGTCCTAACCTTTCCCTACTCTATCCCAACGCTAAATGAAATGTTTTGTCTATACATACACATTATAAATATTTTGTGGTTTCAGGGACTGTGGCATATGTGTGGGTCATGTAGGGGAGTGTGAGCAGAGTGCCTTTGCTAAAGCTGATCATTGTAGGCACACCTGTCAGTGTTTAATGGTTTGTTTCATCCGTGTAAACTGATACATTCTGCTAGAGAGCTTGTTGTTTTGAAAAAACACAGACTTACTGATATAAAGGGGGAACTCTGATATAAGGAAGATTCTGATGTGATGGGGGACACTAATGGGGATCCTGATAAAGGGGGGACTCTGATGGGGACCCTGATGCGGGAACCTGGTGTAAGGGGGAATCTGATGGGGATTCTGAGGTAAGGGGGACTCTGATGGGGAAATTAATGTAAGGGAGATACTGATGGAGACCCTGATATAAGGAAGGACTCTGATGGGGAATCTCATGTAAGGGGGAATATGATGGGGATTCTGGTATAAGGGGGGACTCTAATGGGGAACTGGTGTAAGTGGGGACTCTTACATAAGAAGGACCCTGATGTAATGGGGGAACCTGATGTAAGGGGGACTCTAGAAGGGACCCTGATATAAGGGGGGAGGGGGGGGGCTCTGATGTACAGGGGACCTTGATGGGGAATCTGATGTTGGGAGAAACTGTGATGTAATGGAGGACTCTGACATAAGGAAGGCTCTGATGTAATGGGGAACACTGATGGAGATCCTGATGAAGGGATGACTCTGATGGGGAGCCTGGTGTAAAAGGGGACTCTGACGTAAGGAGGACTCTGATGTAATGCAGGACCCTGATGTAAGGGGGACTCTAAAAGGGACCCTGAGAGGGGACCTTGATGTAAGGGGGGACTCTGACATAAGGAAGACTCTAATGTAATTGGGGACATTGATGGGGTTCCTGATATAGGGAGACTCTGATGGGGACCCTGATATAAGTGGAGGGGGGCTCTGATGGGGACCCTGATTTAAGGGAGGGGGGCTCTGATGTGGATCCTGATGTAAGGGGGGAATCTGATGGGGAACCTGGTGCAATTGGAGACTCTGATATAGGGAGGACCCTATATGGGGATCCTGATGGGGACCCTGCTGTAAGTGGGGGCACTGACATAAGGAGGACCCTGATGCAAGGAGGGACTCTGGTGGGTACCCAGATGTAAGGGACTTAAAAAAAGGACCTTGATATAAGCGGGACTTTGATATACTGTAAGGGGGGGCGGGGGGCTCTGTTATACAGGGGACCCTGATGGGGAACCCCATATAGGGAGGTACTGTGATGTAATGGAGGATTCTGACATAAGAAATACTCTGGTGTAATGGAGGACCCTGATGTAACAGGGGATTTTGAGGGGGACCCAGATGTAAGAAGGGACTTTCATGGGGAATCTGATATAAGGGTGGACCCTGATGTAAGGGAGGATTCTGATATAAGGAAGACTCTAATGAAATGGGGGACACTGATAGGGTTCCTAATGTTGGGGAGACTCTGATGGGAACCCTGATGTAAGGGGGATCCTGATGCAAAGGAGGACTCTGATGGGGACCCTGATGTATGGGTGGACTTTGAAAGGAACCAGTGGCAGCTAGTCCATTCAAGGCTCAGGGGCGCCGCCACCCCATACACGCAGATGGGACTCTGATGTATGGGAGAACTTTGAAGGGAACTCTAATGTAGGGGGGACTCTAATGTAAGGAAGTCTGATGGGGACACCTGATATACGGGGTGGATGCATACATTTATATAAATGACTTTTTTCGTCTCACAAATATTTGGAACTCTTACTGAAACATTTGGAGACCCCACTATACACAACATGTAAATAGGAGAATGGGAAATAAACTGTCCCTTGTCTTTTTAAATATTGACCACAAGATGGCAGCAGAGCTCCATGCAGCAACTGGCATAGAAAGCTGCACTATATTCATAGTTTGCCTGGTCCCCCTCCCCCTCCCTCCCTGGGTGTCAGTCACACCCCATCTCTGTACATTGAGCTGATCACTTCTGATCTCAGTGCCGGGACTATGGAGAGATACAATGCTCATCTTTTTTTTGGATTCTGCAGTGGAGACGGGCCGACTCGTATATAATATATATTCCTTTGCCGGTTAACCGTAGAGATCGCGCTTGCTGTTCTGGAACGACGGAATTGGATTTATTTTATTTGTCTCACTTTTTTTAAGGCACAGATTCCAGAGCTTACACTTTAATTACCCTGTTTCCCCTAAAATAAAACCTAGCGTGATTGTCGGTGATGGCTGCAATATAAGCCCTACCCCCCAAATAAGCCCTAGTTAAAGTCCTTGTAGGTCTTATTTTCAGGGTAGGGCTTATTTGGGGGGTAGGGCTTATATTGCAGCCATCACTGACCATCACCTTAGGTCTTATTTTCGGGGAAACAGGGTATATCCAAATTTAAGTCAAGGTCAGGGTCGATATTTTTTTTTTTTTTACAGGATTTATTTTATTTTTATTTTTTTGTATCAGTGTGTTTTAGGTAGGATAAAAAAAAAAAAAAGTAAAATGTGCCCTTTTGTTTTTGGGCTGAATATACACATATGTGGTAATGCTGCGATCGTCAGGAGCAGGAGAATTTAATTTAGGTTGTTCTTTGGTGGTAGGTTATGGTAATAACAAGAAGTATACAGCTAAATTTAAAAAAAAAGCATTATTTTTTTTTTTTATATTTTGAGCCACTGTGTATAGAAGAAATAAATAATAATAAAATATATATATATATATATAAAATACAAAATACCTAGATCAAGGTTTTATTTATGTCAGTGCCAGGGTTAGTGTTTGGGTCAAGGTCAGAGTAAAAGGTCAAGGTCAGGGTCGGTATTTTTTTTTTTTTTTTTACAGGATATTTTTTTTTCTAGTGTCAGTGTGTTTTAGGTAGGATAACATAAAAGCAAAATGCGCCCTTTTGTTTTTGGGCTGTACATATATATATGCTGTATCGATGCGATCGTCAGGAGCAGGAGAATTTAATTTGGGTTGTTCTTTGGTGGTAGGTTATGGTAGTAACAAGAAATATACAACTAGATTCAATTTTTTTTTTTTTACTATTTTGGGCCAGTTTTTCTTTGATAAAAGAAAAAAAAAATCAGGATATATCCATTACCATTTACCACCTAAAGAAAGCCCAATTTGTCCTCATAAAAAAATGCGGTATAATCCACCTGGAGGCACAAATGATATGTATGCAGCAAAACCCCGGGGCCCCTGAAGCCCAATGGTGACCTCCAGAGTTAGGGACAGCTGCCATCCTTCTGTATAAAGTGGGTTGCAAGGCATTGTGGGTGAAATACTAGTTGAATAGGTGGGCGCCAGACACTTTTAGAATGCAAAAAGAGATTTATGGTCTCTTAAACAGAACTGTGGGAGAGAGGGTTAGGGCCAAGACACCCTTAGGTAGATGCAATGTTAATTGGCAGACTCCGAGACTTTTATAGGTAGACAGCTATACAGGGGAAGGCCTCCAGCCGGACACCACTTCTGTATAGGTAGGACCACTATGGCAACCGTCTTGTAAAAGTTACTGTAACTGTAATTGTATCCAACTATTTGCAACTAGAACAGTTCTCTGCTTACTCCACAATCACTTAATGTGGTTCTTCACTCAACGAGCTCCCAGTCTCTCTCACTAGACTTCAGATCCAAAAGCCACTGGATCCCCTGAGCTCTTCCACTGTTAGCACTCAGTATGTTCCTCAAGCGTCACCCCTGCTTCCCTGCCGGGTCCCTGGCTTGGCACTCACAGATACTCTTCAAGCTTCACCCCTGCGGACACGCTCGGTCCCTGACTTGGCACTCACTGATGCTTCACAAGCGTCACCTCTGCTGTCCTGCTGGGTCCCTGACTTGGCACTTGCTGAAGCTTTTCCACTTCTTCACCGTCCCCGGTTGGCGAGAAGTCTGGCCTCAGCTTACTCACAGTGGTCTCCGGTAACAAGGTGGATGGTCCCTTAGTGGCGACAGCTTCCCCTCTACCTCCGACCAGGACTGGTTTCCCGGCCAGTAGGACCGTTACTTCTGGTTGGGCTACAAGCCCGCAGTCCTAACTCTACGAAGCTCTCCTGATTCTGGATAGGTCCTCAGACAGCCTAGCTGACAGCCAGATGTCCCCAAGATAGGCCTTAGGTTTCTGGCCTAGCGGCCCGGGGCAATATGACACATGTCCACCCAGACAGCCGTCCAGGTGGCACAGAACCCCAATCACCTGACTCCACCTAAATAAATAGGCTCTCCCAGCATGACAAGGGACCCAGGAAAATCCCTGCCCATTGGCTGAGACACCCCATTCATTCCTAACCTGTCCTTGCTATGCCCTCGTCTTATCCAATGCCACCAGATACCCAGCCACCTAGTGACAGGAGAGAGAAGTGCAGCAATTCCAGAATTAGGGGGAAATCAATTGATCGCCTAAAAATTGGCCAAGGCAACTATCACCTGGCAACTAAATTTAAAAGCCACCCTGCCTAAACATCAGGGTGCTACATGTACAGTTTTGCTAACACATGTCAAAGTTGCAAAATTGTGTTTAGGCATTTAGATTTGTTTTACCCCTAGGCAGGAAGGGGTTAAGAATTGGTTGAGAACGGCTGCCCTAGACTGAGATTTTATTCTCTGGTGTGATTGGTGTCCTCTGTAATACTTGTACTACTACCTGTCTAATTCCAGCGGCCCCTCCGGGGGCAAGCGCTATATTTACATACTTCCTATCTCAGGAGTTCGCTACAAATGTATTTGATTGAAAACTTGACACCCACCTCTGCGAATTTGCCCGTCTGGCGGCTCGGCTGCCTTTTCTCACTTTGTTTTGTCTCTCTGAACATCAGTTCTAAAAGCCTCTCAGAAGCCGAATCCACTTCTCCTCGCGTCTGATCTCGCCCCATCGCCCGCCTGCCCTCGCCGCTGTTTTACATCTGGCTCTTTTTTTTGTTTTGTTTCGTGAAGCGTTTGGTCTTATCTATTCCGGCCAGATCTCACTTGTTGGGCTACTGACGTCTCTCGGTTGTCAAATCTTTCTCCTTCCTCCGAATTTTGTGTTTTAATTTCACCGGGCGAGGAATGACCGGGCGGCCAGAAACTTCTCCATAATCGACCAGAAATACAGTATATAGGTTTTCTTCGGAAGTGTTAAGACTCAATCACCCAGCTTCTCCATTTGCTTGAGTGTGTAGCGTGTTGCTACGTGTCAAATAAACTTTGCAGAGCCACCCGCTGCCTATTGCAGCTCAACCCCTTCACGCCGACGTAACGCAAATATGCGGCCTTCGCTGGGCCGTCTTTAATATTGATTGGACCCTGGGCAAAACTTTTCTTGCCCCCCCCCCCAATGCAGTTTTGCTCTGAGACATACAATAAATAGCAGCTAGACTCAAAATCAGTTTACTGACTCAGATCAGGCAGCTATTGCGATTGGTTGCCAGAGGTTAAAGTGTATCGTTACCACTCACTGACTGGTTGCTAGAGGTTACAGCACACATTACGGCTCACTGATTAGTTGCTAGAGGTTACAGCACATGATTTCTGCTAGTTGATTGGTTGCTAGAGATTACTGTGGATATGACCTCAGGGGGGCATGATATACATATCAATGCCACCAGCTGCCGCTATTAACATATGAACGCCGCTGCTATTTACATATGAATGCCGGTAATTTACATGTAAACACAGGGTCTGCAGGTGAGTCATCTGTACACAACAATAGGGCAGAGCTGAGCAGCATTAGTAGCAGCACTTCACACTGAGATATCGGGACACAGCATGGGACTAAATCCTCAAGGGAGGAGGAAATTTAAACCAGGATAGTTGGCAAGTATAAGGCAGCTTCTTTGGGCCCCACAGCAATGACAGGGCCCAGGGCAGCTGCCCCTTTTGCCCTGCCTTAAAAACAGCCCTGGGCCTTCGGCTTCAAGGGATTGTAGCGGGGTGATGCACAGCTTGCAGACCGTTTTTTTTTAGAGCCGGCGGCCGGCTTTCCTGTAATAACAACAGATGCGGCTAATCAGCCGCTGGGCTGTTATTACAAGCAGCGGGGGTTGGGGACTCCCATCCCCCTCCCGTCAACTTCCACAGCAGGTCCCACTGCTGGTTGGCTGGAGACCCGAACAAAGCCGGAATTGGCTTTGATGGGTCTCGGATACAGGGGTGGCCCATCCATTAAGGGCGCACGGGCTCCGCCCCCCCCGTTCATCGCCGTCTCCCCTATCCATCCGTCCGGCTCCTTTCAGGACACTGGCGCATGGATTCCAATGCGGAAGGGCTGTTTTTTTGAAGCACTTATAAGAGCCAGAGGCTTTAATCGCTTCAATATAGGTTGGGCTCAGGTCGCAGAGAGTGCGCTCTGAGTGCACCCAGGTGTGAATCAATATTCTCTGTTGTAACACTGATCCTCCTCCCGGCCAATCAGGAAGCAGGTTTTGACACCAATCATGCGATTGGCTGAAAGGACAGGCTATCCTATTGGATGCCTAGGAGGAGGAGGGAGGAGCTGCACGGCGGAAGCCACCGTGATGCAGAGAGGACACAGGAGCCACTGCCCGCCGCCCATAGGAGCCCCAAACCTGCCGCCCATAGGAGCCCGCAACCCAGCCGCTGCCCGCCGCCCAGTAGGCGTGCGCCACCCATAGGAGCCTGCAACCAGGCCGCTGCCCACTGCCATTTGGAGCCCGCCCACCTGCAACCGATGGGGTAAGTGCCGGGGTGAGGGGCCGCTGACTGACCAACCGAGGGGGGGGGTGGTTGTTTGCCGCCCCCCCAAAAAAAAACACCAGCCACCACTGCTCGGATCTAGTAACCTGGAAACAATATCATGGCATCACTTCCGGTATACTGGTGTCTTAAAGGCACCAGATTTTTAAAAAATTACAGTATTCAGAACAGCCAAACTTGGCATTTTGAATGCTTTTAAGTGCAAAAGAGGGATTTGGGATCTCTCCATAAAGAGTACCTGTTACTGACTATTACTGTCACAAGGGATGTTTACATTCATTGTGAGAGTAATAAAAAAAAATAATTTAAAGGGACAGTGTAAACAAAAATAAATAGATAAATAAATAATAATAATAAAAAAAGCAAACACATATGTAAGTCGCGCCCGCAAATGTAAACGCTGTTCAAACCACATATGAAAGGTATTGCCGCAATCGTTAGAGAGAGAGAGAGCGATAATTTTCCGTAACTCTAAACTGGTAATCATTAAAAATTGTTAAAGCGTCACTTATGGGGTTTTTAAAGTACCGTAGTTTGTCGCCATTCTACGAGTGTTCGCAGTTTTAAAGCATGACATGTTAGGTATCTCTTTACTCAGCGTAACATCATATTTCACATTATACAAAAAATCTGGGTAACTATTATGTTTTTTTTTTTTTTTAATTCATGAAAGTGTATTTCTTCCGAAAAAATTGGATTTGAAAGACCGCTGCGCAAATACATAAAATATTGACATAAATAATAAATAAAATTTATTGACATAAATAATGACATAAAATATTGCAACAACCTCCATTTTATTCTCTAGGGTCTCTGCTAATATATATATATATATATATATATATATATATATATATATATATATATATATATACACTTGAGTATAAGCTGACCTGAATATAAGCCGAGGCACCTAATTTTACCACAAAAAAATGGGAAAACTTATTGACTCGAGTATAAGCCTAGGGGGAGAAATGCGCAGCTACTGTAAGTGGAAAAGGGGGTCAACAATGCCCATTTGCCTGCCGCCTCACTGTGTCCATCTCCCTGCCGCCTCATGTACCTTGATCTCCAGCGCTGTGACATGCAGTCAGTCTAGTCGGCGGCCAGTGTAACAAAGCCCCGCCTCCGCCTCCTCCTCGTCCCTCGTTCGTGACGGAACACTGATTCAGTTCTTCCAAGCAGTGAGTCAGAGTCCCGCCTATCACAGGCGAGGATGAGGAGGAGGCGGGGCTTTGTTACAGTCAGTCTAGTCGACGGCCGTGCAATGTAACAAAGCCCCGCCTCCTCCTCATCCTCGCCTGTGATAGGCGGGACTCTGACTCACTGCTTGGAAGAAATGAATCAGTGTTCCGTCACGAACGAGGGACGAGGAGGAGGCGGAGGCGGGGCTTTGTTACACTGGCCGCTGACTAGACTGACTTGCATGTCACAGCGTCGGGAGATCAGGCGCATGAGGCTGCAGATGGACACAGACTCGAGTATAAGCCGAGGGGGGGCATTTTCAGCACAAAAAAATGTGCTGAAAAACTTGGCTTGTACTCGAGTATATACGGTATGTATATATATATATATATATATATATATATATATATATATATATATATATATAATGTTTGGGGGTTTCAAGTAATTTTCTAGCAAAAAATACTGATTTTAACTTGTAAGCAAAAGGTGTCAGAAAAAGGCCTAGGCTTAAAGGGGTTAAGGAGGGGGGTTGGCGGGGGGGGGGGGGGGGGGGCGGAAAAAGCGCAGCTCAACCACGCATTTTTGCCTCCCAACCGCACGTCTAAATGAAGCCTTAATGTTAACCTCTTGCTGACCACATAACGCATATATGTGGCAGCAAGAAAAGTGGCCTGTAATATCCAGCTGATGCACATATGCATCCATGACAGCCTGAGGTCACGGCTTTTGACCGATAGCCACGACCGGGACGAGATCCCGATCGTGCGACTGCTGTGAGAGCCGCAGAAAAATGCCAACTGATCGCACGCAGGGCGCCGACTTACTGTGACCAAAACTAAACCAGGCAATGTAAGATGGTTCCAGCTCTGCTCTCCATCCGCAGGGAGGTTTCTATGTCGGAGGTTTGGCTTCTTGGCCACAATTCTTCCATGAAGACCTTTTCTGGCCAGACTTCTCCGGACAGTAGATAGGTGTACCCGGGTCTCACGGGTTTTCTACCAGTTCTGTGCTGATGGCACTGCTGGACATCTTCCTATGTGGAAGGGAAATAAGCATGATGTGTCTTTCATCGGCTGCATTACCTTGGCCAACCATTGCGTCTACGCTCCTCAACGTTCCCCGTTTCTTTGTGCTTCCTCAAAAGAGCTTGAACAGCACATTTTAGAACCCCCCAGTCTGCTTTGAAATCTTTGCCTGGGAGAGACCTTGCTGATGCGGTATAAGTACCTTGTGTCTCATTGGTCTGCTCCGTCTTGCCATGGTGTATGACCTGTGACATGAAAGTGTCTTCCACAACCTCACCTTAAAGAGGAAGTAAACCCTGATGGGTTTTACTTCCTCTTTTGTTAACCGCAAGGCCTGCAAATTAAAAGCATAATGGTCTAGTATGCATCGTATACTTGCCCATTAGATGACACTTACCCGCAAACGAAGCCCGCGCTGTCCCCTGTGCAGGCCGCGTCCATCTTCGCCTCTCTTCCTTCCGGGGCCGCGGACTCCGGCTCTGTGACTGGCCGGAGTCGCGTGACTCCCAAGCCTTATCCTAGGCTTACCTATAGATAAAAGTAAGACAAAAGGGTTTGCAACCACTTTAAGACCCCTTTCACACTGGGGGCGCGTTAGCGCTAAAGCGCCGCTGGTTTTAGAGGCGTTTAGCGCTGTTTAAGTGGTGCTTTTTGGCCGCTAGCGGGGTGCTTTTGACGCCAAAGAAGGGGTTAAAAATTCCAGTGTTTTGCGGCGCTTCGGAAGAGCTTTTCAACGGCTTTGGAAGCGCTGCCCATTCATTCCAATGGGCAAGGGGTGTTTTGGGAGTGCTGTATACAGCGCTTCAAAACCGCCCCAAAGATGCTGCTTGCAGGACTTTTTCTAACGTCCCGCAAGCGCAGCACCCGGGTGTAAATGTACCCATTGCAGAGCATGGGAGGCGCTTTACAGGCGCTTTTTCTAGCGCTAAAACGCCTGAAAAATGCCTCAGTATGAAAGGGGTCTAAGAGTAGAGTTTGGCCGTTCCTCACCCAGTTTTAAGCAGTTTCTGTTTCAGTTAATGACCTGTGGTTAATCATACACCTAAGTCTAATCCTACAAATTCCCTGACTGCAGGGTGTAAGAATTGACGCTGGTTTGAAATCAAAGGGGTATTCACACCAAATATTGATTTGATCTAGATTTTTCTTCTGTTCTCTCACTTTGTATTTTGTAAATTGATAAAAAAAATAAAACAATTAAAATATATACTTCTGATAGCATTCTTACTTTACACCAGGGGCCTCCAAACTTTCTAAACAGGGGGCCAGCTTACTGTCCTTCAGACTTTAGAGGGGCCGGACTGTGACCTTTGGGAGTAGAAAAGGTCCCCACATCGCAGGGAAAAGCAATGCCCCATTGTTGGGGTCAGTGGGAGGCATAGTACCCCATCGTTGGGGTCAGTGGGAGGAATTGTGCCCCATTATTGATGTAAATGGGCCCAATTGTTGGTGTCATTGGGTGGAATTGCCCCATCTTTGAGGAATTGTGACCCCTCACTGGTCTCAGTTATATTTACCATTGTTGGTATTAGTGGATAAAAAAGTGCCCCAAGGGCCAGATAAAAGCAAGCAAAGGGCCGCATCTGGCCCCCGGCCCGCAGTTTGGAGACCACTGCTTTACAGCATTTCTTCACACCCGCCTAAAACTTTTGCACAGTACTTCTGGCTCCTGTCCGCGCTCAGATAGCCCCGATTATTTTAGGAACTTATGTTCTTCTTGCTGCTGTTAATGACTTCCTTCGGGGGGCATTAAAACATTATCTCAATAAATAAAAAATCTTCTGATTACAGGTCAGTGACGGAACAACTAATTACAATATTTTTACAAGGTGATTATATTATACAAGGCGATATTAATAACCGTAATTAAACTCCAACTAATTAGCCATTAGACCACGTTCTTCTCTATTAGAATGCATTCCTATGAATATTCTGGGGATAAGGAAGAGCAGATTGTCTGATGTGACCTTCCACCAAACCCACCCAATCTGACCCGATACAAGCGGATAATAAGGTAACGCAGATTGTTTGCTGTGTTTTATGGATTGCGCCATCCAAAAAACAAACCGCATAGAGAATAGCAAAAAGAGCCGACATATTTTAAACAATTGTACATTGAATTTAAAGGATAACTAAAGGTTCATATTTTATTAAGAAAAAAAATGGACTGACTCCTTCTCCCTCCTGTTGATTGTATTGGCGAGCTGGGAGAAGCACCGGGGGGGCACCTTTACATTGGTGGTAAGCACCAGCATCTGCCCCCTTACATTGGTGGATAATGGAGAATCACTCTTTTCCATTGGCGATAAGTAGCAACACCTACCTTCTTACATTGGTGGTCAGTTTAGAAGCACTAATTTTTATGGCAAGAAGTAGAAGCATCTGCCTCCTTGCAATGGTTGTCAGTGAAGTGTCCCCGTACAATGGTGGTCAGTAGCAGCACCGCCCCCTTACAATGGCTGTTAGTGGAGAAGTGCCCCCTCACAGTGGTGGAAAGTAGCAGCACCGCCCCCCCTTACAATAGTGGTCAGTGCAGAATGAGCCCTCTATGTTGACAGTAAGTAGCAACACACGCCTTCCTACATTGGTGGTCAGTGAAGAAGCCCCCTCTTACATTGGTGGTCAGTGAAGAAGCCCCCTCTTACATTGGTGGTCAGTGAAGAAGCAACACCTTACATGGGCAATAAGTGGTAGCATCTGCCCCCTTATAATAGTGGTCAGTGCAGAAGTGCTCCCTTTACATTGGTGGTCAGTGTAGACGTGCCCCTTTACATTGGTGGTCAGTGTAGACGTGCCCCTTTACATTGGTGGTCAGTGTAGACGTGCCCCTTTACATTGGTGGTCAGTGTAGACATGCCCCTTTACATTGGTGGTCAGTGTAGACGTGCCCCTTTACATTGGTGGTCAGTGTAGACGTGCCCCTTTACATTGGTGGTCAGTGTAGACGTGCCCCTTCACATTGGTGGTCAGTGTAGAAGCGCCCCCTTACAAATGTGCTCTATGGAAAATCACCCCTTTACATTGGCAGTAAGTAGCACCACCTGCCTTCTTACATTGGTGGTCAGTGAAGAAGCCCCCTCTTACATTGGTGGTCAGTGAAGAAGCAACATCTTACATTGGCAATAAGTGGTAGCATCTGCCCCCTTATAATAGTTGTCAGTGCAGAAGTGCTTCCTTTACATTGGTGGTCAGTGTAGACGTGCCCCTTCACATTGGTGGTCAGTGTAGAAGCGCCCCCTTACAAATATGATCTATGGAGAATCACCCCTTTACATTGGCAGTAAGTAGCGCCACCTGCCTTCTTACATTAGTGGTCAGTGAAGAAGCCCCCTCTTACATTGGTGGTCAGTGAAGAAGCCCCCTCTTACATTGGTAGTCAGTGAAGAAGCCCCCTCTTACATTGGTGGTCAGTGAAGAAGCCCCCTCTTACATTGGTGGTCAGTGAAGAAGCCCCCTCTTACATTGGTGGTCAGTGAAGAAGCCCCCTCTTACATTGGTGGTCAGTGAAGAAGCCCCCTCTTACATTGGTAGTCAGTGAAGAAGCCCCCTCTTACATTGGTGGTCAGTGAAGAAGCCCCCTCTTACATTGGTGGTCAGTGAAGAAGCCCCCTCTTACATTGGTGGTCAGTGAAGAAGCCCTCTCTTACATTGGTGGTCAGTGAAGAAGCCCTCTCTTACATTGGTGGTCAGTGAAGAAGCCCCCTCTTACATTGGTGGTCAGTGAAGAAGCCCTCTCTTACATTGGTGGTCAGTGAAGAAGCCCTCTCTTACATTGGTGGTCAGTGAAGAAGCCCCCTCTTACATTGGTGGTCAGTGAAGAAGCCCTCTCTTACATTGGTGGTCAGTGAAGAAGTCCTCTCTTACATTGGTGGTCAGTGAAGAAGCCCCCTCTTACATTGGTGGTCAGTGAAGAAGCCCCCTCTTACATTGGTGGTCAGTGAAGAAGCCCTCTCTTACATTGGTGGTCAGTGAAGAAGCCCCCTCTTACATTGGTAGTCAGTGAAGAAGCCCTCTCTTACATTGGTGGTCAGTGAAGAAGCCCCCTCTTACATTGGTGGTCAGTGAAGAAGCCCCCTCTTACATTGGTGGTCAGTGAAGAAGCCCCCTCTTACATTGAAGGTCAGTGAAGAAGCCCCCTCTTACATTGGTGGTCAGTGAAGAAGCCTCCTCTTACATTGGTGGTCAGTGAAGAAGCCCTCTCTTACATTGGTGGTCAGTGAAGAAGCCCCCTCTTACATTGGTGATCAGTGAAGAAGCCCTCTCTTACATTGGTGGTCAGTGAAGAAGCCCCCTCTTACATTGGTGGTCAGTGAAGAAGCCCTCTCTTACATTGGTGGTCAGTGAAGAAGCCCTTTCTTACATTGGTGGTCAGTGAAGAAGCCCCCTCTTACATTGGTGGTCAGTGAAGAAGCACCCCCTCTTACATTAGTGGTCAGTGAAGAAGCCCTCTCTTACATTGGTGGTCAGTGAAGAAGCCCCCTCTTACATTGGTAGTCAGTGAAGAAGCCCCCTCTTACATTGGTGGTCAGTGAAGAAGCCCCCTCTTACATTGGTGGTCAGTGAAGAAGCCCCCTCTTACATTGGTGGTCAGTGAAGAAGCAACACCTTACATGGGCAATAAGTGGTAGCATCTGCCCCCTTATAATAGTGGTCAGTGCAGAAGTGCTCCCTTTACATTGGTGGTCAGTGTAGACGTGCCCCTTTACATTGGTGGTCAGTGTAGACGTGCCCCTTTACATTGGTGGTCAGTGTAGACGTGCCCCTTTACATTGGTGGTCAGTGTAGACGTGCCCCTTTACATTGGTGGTCAGTGTAGACGTGCCCCTTTACATTGGTGGTCAGTGTAGAAGCGCCCCCTTACAAATGTGCTCTATGGAAAATCACCCCTTTACATTGGCAGTAAGTAGCACCACCTGCCTTCTTACATTGGTGGTCAGTGAAGAAGCCCCCTCTTACATTGGTGGTCAGTGAAGAAGCAACATCTTACATTGGCAATAAGTGGTAGCATCTGCCCCCTTATAATAGTTGTCAGTGCAGAAGTGCTTCCTTTACATTGGTGGTCAGTGTAGACGTGCCCCTTCACATTGGTGGTCAGTGTAGAAGCGCCCCCTTACAAATATGATCTATGGAGAATCACCCCTTTACATTGGCAGTAAGTAGCGCCACCTGCCTTCTTACATTAGTGGTCAGTGAAGAAGCCCCCTCTTACATTGGTGGTCAGTGAAGAAGCCCTCTCTTACATTGGTGGTCAGTGAAGAAGCCCCCTCTTACATTGGTAGTCAGTGAAGAAGCCCCCTCTTACATTGGTGGTCAGTGAAGAAGCCCCCTCTTACATTGGTGGTCAGTGAAGAAGCCCCCTCTTACATTGGTGGTCAGTGAAGAAGCCCCTCTTACATTGGTGGTCAGTGAAGAAGCCCCCTCTTACATTGGTAGTCAGTGAAGAAGCCCCCTCTTACATTGGTGGTCAGTGAAGAAGCCCCCTCTTACATTGGTGGTCAGTGAAGAAGCCCCCTCTTACATTGGTGGTCAGTGAAGAAGCCCTCTCTTACATTGGTGGTCAGTGAAGAAGCCCTCTCTTACATTGGTGGTCAGTGAAGAAGCCCCCTCTTACATTGGTGGTCAGTGAAGAAGCCCTCTCTTACATTGGTGGTCAGTGAAGAAGCCCTCTCTTACATTGGTGGTCAGTGAAGAAGCCCCCTCTTACATTGGTGGTCAGTGAAGAAGCCCTCTCTTACATTGGTGGTCAGTGAAGAAGTCCTCTCTTACATTGGTGGTCAGTGAAGAAGCCCCCTCTTACATTGGTGGTCAGTGAAGAAGCCCCCTCTTACATTGGTGGTCAGTGAAGAAGCCCTCTCTTACATTGGTGGTCAGTGAAGAAGCCCCCTCTTACATTGGTAGTCAGTGAAGAAGCCCTCTCTTACATTGGTGGTCAGTGAAGAAGCCCCCTCTTACATTGGTGGTCAGTGAAGAAGCCCCCTCTTACATTGGTGGTCAGTGAAGAAGCCCCCTCTTACATTGGTGGTCAGTGAAGAAGCCCCCTCTTACATTGGTGGTCAGTGAAGAAGCCTCCTCTTACATTGGTGGTCAGTGAAGAAGCCCTCTCTTACATTGGTGGTCAGTGAAGAAGCCCCCTCTTACATTGGTGATCAGTGAAGAAGCCTCCTCTTACATTGGTGGTCAGTGAAGAAGCCCTCTCTTACATTGGTGGTCAGTGAAGAAGCCCTTTCTTACATTGGTGGTCAGTGAAGAAGCCCCCTCTTACATTGGTGGTCAGTGAAGAAGCACCCCCTCTTACATTAGTGGTCAGTGAAGAAGCCCTCTCTTACATTGGTGGTCAGTGAAGAAGCCCCCTCTTACATTGGTGATCAGTGAAGAAGCCCCCTCTTACATTGGTAGTCAGTGAAGAAGCCCCCTCTTACATTGGTGGTCAGTGAAGAAGCCCCCTCTTACATTGGTGGTCAGTGAAGAAGCCCCCTCTTACATTGGTGGTCAGTGAAGAAGCCCCCTCTTACATTGGTGGTCAGTGAAGAAGCCCCCTCTTACATTGGTAGTCAGTGAAGAAGCCCCCTCTTACATTGGTGGTCAGTGAAGAAGCCCCCTCTTACATTGGTGGTCAGTGAAGAAGCCCCCTCTTACATTGGTGGTCAGTGAAGAAGCCCTCTCTTACATTGGTGGTCAGTGAAGAAGCCCTCTCTTACATTGGTGGTCAGTGAAGAAGCCCCCTCTTACATTGGTGGTCAGTGAAGAAGCCCTCTCTTACATTGGTGGTCAGTGAAGAAGCCCTCTCTTACATTGGTGGTCAGTGAAGAAGCCCCCTCTTACATTGGTGGTCAGTGAAGAAGCCCTCTCTTACATTGGTGGTCAGTGAAGAAGTCCTCTCTTACATTGGTGGTCAGTGAAGAAGCCCCCTCTTACATTGGTGGTCAGTGAAGAAGCCCCCTCTTACATTGGTGGTCAGTGAAGAAGCCCTCTCTTACATTGGTGGTCAGTGAAGAAGCCCCCTCTTACATTGGTGGTCAGTGAAGAAGCCCCTCTTACATTGGTGGTCAGTGAAGAAGCCCCCTCTTACATTGGTGGTCAGTGAAGAAGCCCCCTCTTACATTGGTGGTCAGTGAAGAAGCCTCCTCTTACATTGGTGGTCAGTGAAGAAGCCCTCTCTTACATTGGTGGTCAGTGAAGAAGCCCCCTCTTACATTGGTGATCAGTGAAGAAGCCTCCTCTTACATTGGTGGTCAGTGAAGAAGCCCTCTCTTACATTGGTGGTCAGTGAAGAAGCCCTTTCTTACATTGGTGGTCAGTGAAGAAGCCCCCTCTTACATTGGTGGTCAGTGAAGAAGCACCCCCTCTTACATTAGTGGTCAGTGAAGAAGCCCTCTCTTACATTGGTGGTCAGTGAAGAAGCCCCCTCTTACATTGGTGATCAGTGAAGAAGCCTCCTCTTACATTGGTGGTCAGTGAAGAAGCCCTCTCTTACATTGGTGGTCAGTGAAGAAGCCCTTTCTTACATTGGTGGTCAGTGAAGAAGCCCCCTCTTACATTGGTGGTCAGTGAAGAAGCACCCCCTCTTACATTAGTGGTCAGTGAAGAAGCACCCCCTTACATTAGTGGTCAGTGAAGAAGCCCTCTCTTACATTAGTGGTAAGAAGCCACATGTATCCCCTGGCATTGTTGTCACTGGAAGTAAGCATGCCCCAGCATAGGTGTGAATGGGTTACCCGTGTCTCCACCCATTGACTCTGGTTGATCTAGGTCCACCAGAGGATCCTCTGTTCACCGCGGGCCAGTCCACCCCTTCTTGGATGGCAAGAATGTATCTTGGCACATCAGACCTGGCTGTGAGTGGCTGTTTTACAGAATTTTTTCAGTGCTACTAAATAGAACCAGAGGAGACGAGTCGTAGATTATGCACAGGAAATGGGAGAGGAAGAGATTCGGTGAATTTGGTGTCACCCAGTGGATATTGATGCAGCCTATAAATCCCACAGACCCGGGTCAGGAACTCTCCTGTGATTGGAACACATTCACTCATCGTCTGCACAGAACCCACATATATATCGCCATAGAGCAGGCGGGCCGGCAATGGTGTCTTCTCCAGCAATGATTTGTCTGAGAAATAAAGATACCGATCAAAATGTAATTACATCTCCGGAATTAGAACACACAAACGCAACACCGAGGACCATCATTCTGAGGAAAATAACAAGACTTCAACTTCTGGTACTTCAGTCTGAGACGGGAAAACTCAGGAACAAAGTGAAAGCTGAACTTCAGGAGATATTGGGATGAGATAATTCCATTGGTCCAGCTTGGTACAAGCTGGACCAATGGGGAAGCTGACTATCACTGTAGTAGTTGGTCATGTGTTAAAAATGTTTGCAAAAAAGTAATTTTTCTCCACTAATGGGCACTGATAGGCGGCACTGATGGGCTGCATTGATTGGCACTGATAAGATGACACTGATGAGGCGACACTGATGAGATAAGCACTGATGAGATAGGCACTGATGAGGCGGCACTGATGGCCTGCATTGATGGGCACTGATGAGATGACACTGATGGGCACTGATGAGACGGCACTGATGAGTAAGGATCAGCTGCACTGATGAGGCGGCACTAATGAGCCTGGCACTGATGAGGCAGCGCTGATGGGGTGCATTGATTGGCACTGATGAGATGACACTAATGGACACTGATGAGGTGGCACTGATGAGATAGGCACTGATGAGGCGGCACTAATGGCCTGCATTGATGGGCATTGATGAGATGACACTGACGGCACTGATTAGCACTGATAAGCTGCACTGATGAGATAGGCACTGATGAGGTGGCACTGATGGGCTGCATTGATGGGCACTAATTAGCACTGATAAGCTGCATTAATGAGATAGGCACTGATGAGGCGGCACTGATGGCCTGCATTGATGGGCACTGATGAGATGACACTGATGAGACGGCACTGATGAGCACGGATAAGCTGCACTGATGAGGCGGCACTAATGAGCCTGGCACTGATGAGGCAGCGCTGATGGGGTGCATTGATTGGCACTGATGAGATGACACTAATGGACACTGATGAGGCGGCACTGATGAGATAGGCACTGATGAGGCGGCACTGATGGCCTGCATTGATGGGCACTGATGAGATGACACTGACGGCACTGATTAGCACTGATAAGCTGCACTGATGAGATAGGCACTGATGAGGTGGCACTGATGGGCTGCATTGATGGGCACTAATTAGCACTGATAAGCTGCATTGATGAGATAGGCACTGATGAGGCGGCACTGATGGCCTGCATTGATGGGCACTGATGAGATGACACTGATGGGCACTGATGAGATGACACTGATGGGCACTGATGAGACGGCACTGATGAGCACGGATAAGCAGCACTGATGAGGCGGCACTAATGAGCCTGGCACTGATGAGGCAGCACTGATGGGGTGCATTGATTGGCACTGATGAGGTGACACTAATGGACACTGATGAGGCGGCACTGATGAGATAAGCACTGATGAGATAGGCACTGATGAGGCGGCACTGATGGCCTGCATCGATGGGCACTGATGAGATGACACTGACGGCACTGATTAGCACTAATAAGCTGCACTGACGAGATAGGCACTGATGAGGTGGCACTGATGGGCTGCATTGATGGGCACTAATTAGCACTGATAAGCTGCATTGATGAGATAGGCACTGATGAGGCGGCACTGATGGCCTGCATTGATGGGCACTGATGAGATGACACTGATGGGCACTGATGAGACGGCACTGATGAGCACGGATAAGCAGCACTGATGAGGCCGCACTAATGAGCCTGGCACTGATGAGGCAGCACTGATGGGGTGCATTGATTGGCACTGATGAGGTGACACTAATGGACACTGATGAGATAGGCACTGATGAGGCGGCACTGATGGCCTGCATTGATGGGCACTGATGAGATGACACTGACGGCACTGATTAGCACTGATAAGCTGCACTGATGAGTTAGGCAATGATGAGGTGGCACTGATGGCCTGCATTGATGGGCACTGATGAGACGGCACTGATTAGCACTGATAAGCTGCACTGATGAAATAGGCACTGATGAGGTGGCACTGATGGCCTGCATTGATGGGCACTGATGAGATGACACTGATGGGCACTGATGAGACGGCACTGATGAGCACCGATAAGCTGCACTGATGAGGTGGCACTGATAGGCCTGCACTGATAATCGTTGTAAATGTGCCCTGTCAGAATTTCAGGTTACCGGCTCTCCTTTCCTCATGCAGTGACAGCGTGTGATTGGACACAGCTGATCACATGGTAAAGAGCCACTGTGATTGGCCCTTTACCGTGATCTGTAATCTGTCCAAAAGGGGCATGGGGGGGTGTGGTTCTGGGAGGACATCCATGGACGCCCTCACAGACCTGGATGACCGCGCTGTAGTCGTCTTTTGGCTGTAGCGCATTCGGGAAGTAGTTAAATGAATACAAGGCATTCTGTGATTGGATGAGGTGTAGATTGTAACAATACTGCCTCTTCTCTCCACCTCATTCAAGGGAGCGGCTACGGAAATATCAAAATACCTTGATGGGCGGATGTCAGTCAGGAGGAGTGGGATTTCCTAGGCAGGCTGTATTTATATTCAGACCACCCACCTACATGTGATGCTGAGCCTCCATGATGGAAAGAACTGAAATCCAATGAATGTGTGGACCACACAAGTTTTTTTTTTTTATTTTCACAGCGGTGGATTGGGACCGTTATTTATATGTACAATGCTGTGAAAAAGTATTTGCCCCCTTTCTGATTTTTTTTTTTTTTTGCATATTTGTCACACTTAAATGACTCAGATCATCAAACAAATGTTATTATTACACAAAGATAACCCGAGTAAATACAAAATGCAGTTTTTAAATGATGGTTTCATTTATTAAGGCAAAAAAGCTGTCCAAACCTGCCTGGCTTTATGTGAAAAAGTAATTGCCCCCTAAACCTAATAACTGGTTGCGCCACCCTTGGCGGCAACAACCGCAATCAAGCGTTTGCGATAACTGGCAATGAGTCTTTCACATCGCTGTGGAGCAATTTTGGCCCAACTCTTCTCTGCAGAATTGTTTTAATTCAGCCACATTGGAGGGTTTTCCAGCAATGAACAGCCTGTGTAAGGTCATGATACGGCATCTCAATTGGATTTAAGTCCGGGCTTTGACAAGGCCACTCCAAAACCTACGTTTTGCTTGGTTTGAACCTTTTGGAGGTGGACTTGCTGTTGTGTTTCGGATCATTGTCCTGCTGCAGAACCCAAGTGCACTTGAGCTTGAGGTCACAAACTGATAGCCGGACATTCTCCTTTAGGATTTTCTGGTGGAGCTCAGAATTCATGGTTCCATCAATTATGGTAAGTCCTCGAGGTCCTGAAGCTGCAAAGTGGCCCCAGACCATCACGCTACCACCACCATGTCTGACCGATGGTATGATGTTCTTGTTATGAAATGCTGTATTAGTTTTATACCAAATGTAACGGGACGCACACCTTCCAAAAATATACATTTTTGTCTCATCAGTCCACAGAATATTTGCCTAAAAGTCTTAGGGATAATCGAGATGTTTTTTGGTAAATGTGAGATGAGCCTTAGTGTTCTTTTTGGTCAGCAGTGGCTTTGGCCTTGGAACTCTCCCATGGAGGCCATTTTTGCCCAGTCTCTTTCTTATTGTTGAATCCATGAACACCGATCTTACCTGAGGCAAGTGAGGCCTGCAGTTCTTTAGATGATGTTCTGGGTTCTTTTATGACCTCCTGGATGAGTCGTCGTCATGGTCTTGGAGTAATGTTTGTAGACCGGCCACTCCTGGGAAGGTTCACCACTGTTCCAGGTTATCTCCATTTGTGGATAATGGCTCTCCCCAGGGTTCACTGGAGTTCCAAAGCCTTAGAAATGGCTTTGAAACCCTTCCTAGACCGACACATGTACATTACTTTGTTTATAATCTGTTCTTGAATTTTTTTAGATTGTGGCATGATGTGTGGCTTTTCGTGATCTGTTAGCGTGCTTCACTTTCTCGGACAGCTTCTATTTATGTGATTTCTTGATTCAACGGGTCTGGCAGTAATCCGGCCTGGGTGTGGCCAGTGAAATTTAACTCGGCTTTACAAAAAATTGTGGTTAATCGGAGTTCATTCATGATTCAGCAATGACTTTTTCACATGGGGCCAGGCAGGTTTCAGTCCTGTGGCCTGATGAGATCAAGATAAACGTATTTGGTTCAGATGGTGACAAGCGTGTGTGGCGGCAACCAGATGAGGAGAACAAAGACAAGTGTGTCTTGCCTACAGTCAAGCATGGTGGTGGGAGTGTCATGACCTGGCGCTGCATGAGTGCTGCCGGCACTGGGGAGCTACAGACACATGCCTGTCAATCAGGCAGTCTAATCAGCACCTTTGCTGGATTATAAGAAAAAAATAACTATCTTACTTCTCTTTGTCCTCTGTTCTTGTTATTAAAGCCGTATGCTCTGTGTCTACAGGTTCCTGATTGGAAATCCGCCTGGGACCCCCCACCCCCAGTGCGAGGGGCTTTCACTTTGGGAGGAAGAAGGTCACTGTTCATATATGAAGTGTAAGAATTTCGATATGTCCTCCTCATCGCTGAAAAAAAGAAATCATACTGAGAAATATATAAAAAAAAAAAAAGTGTAAATGAATTAAGAAGGAAGTGTCTTTTCAGCCATTAGACCTTTCTTATGTCCTGCTTGACATTTTCGTAGCGATTTTTCGCACCGTACAGCGGCAGATGGGTCCTGACAAGGTCCATAAAATGTGTGTTCAAATGGTACATTAATTTAATACAGGAGTAGCTTTGCCCGGCAGACGGCTTCAGAATAAAAAAAGAATAAAAAATAAAAAGGTAAAAAAAAAGGAAAAATCCATCCTTTTTTCTTTTTTTTCAGCAATTATTAGACTTTTAAAAACTGTATTAAACAAGAAAGGCGCTGGAGAGCCGAGCATTCTGGGAGATATTATGGAAATGAGGGTTTTATGAGGGCTTAAATGCTCAACTAACCCTTTTATGTGTTTAACCATTTTCATGTGTTTATACTCCGAGATTGAGTTTGCTGCGCTGGCCTTTAGGTTTTAGGTACCGGGATAAAAGAAAGACGCAATTTTACTATAAAGAAATCTCAGTGACCTATAGGGAGTTCTATAGAGCTATGTTTATTTTTTTTTGTTTGAGCCCATGGTACGTAAAAAAACAAAAGACCAAAAAGTGCACAGAGTCATTGGCCCCTCCCGAAGACGAACCCTGGGGTGCAAGACACATAACGGAGTCACAACACTCTCATCTGTCAAGCCAAAAGGCTTAGTGGATCCCTTACTTTGTGGCTGGCTGAAGCTAACCACTGAGTGCTAAGTCTTCCGAAAAGAGAGAGAGACACACACCCACCCACCCACCATCATCATCACCACCAAAACCATCATAATCATCATCAACACCACCACTATCATCACCACCACCACCATCATCATCACCACCACCACTATCATCACCACCATCATCATCATCATCATCATTATCACCACCACCACTACAATAATCACCACCACTACCATCATCATCCCCACCACCACTACCATCATCATTATCATCATAATCATAACCATCACCACCACCACTACTATCATCATTATCATAATCGTCATTATCATTACCACTACCATCATCATTATCATAATCATCATTATCATCACCACTGCCATCATCATCATCTCCATCACCACCATCATCATCATCTCTACCACTACCATCATTATCATCATCTCCACCACTACCATCATTATCATCATCTCCACCACTACCATCATTATCATCATCACAAGCCCCACCAACGCCACCACTACCATCATCATCATCATCACCAACATCACCACTACTACCATCATCATCATCACCAACACCACCACCACTACCATCATCATCATCTCTGCCACCACTACCATCATCACCACCATCATCATCATCACCACCACCACCACTACGTTCATCATCATCCTCATCATCATCATCATCAACACCATCATCATTACCATCACTACCATCATCATCATTACCGCTATCATCATCATCATCATCATCATCATCACAACAACTACCATCATCATCATCATCATCACCACTGCCATTATCATTACCACAACCACTACCACCATCATCACCACCATCATCATCATCACCACTGCCATTATCATTACCACAACCACTACCACCATCATCACAATCATCACTGCCATTATCATTACCACAACCACTACCACCATCATCACCACCATCATCATCATCACCACTGCCATTATCATTACCACAACCGCTACCACCATCATCACAATCATCACTGCCAATATCATTACCACAACCACTACCACTATCATCACCACCATCATCACAATCATCACTGCCATTATCATTACCACAACCACTACCACCATCATCACCACCATCATCACAATCATCACTGCCATTATCATTACCACAACCACTACCACCATCATCATCACAATCACCACTGCCATTATCATTACCACAACCACCACCACCATCATCATCACTATCATCACAATCACCACTGCCATTATCATTAACATCATCACCACCACCATAGCCCCTACCTCCAAAAAAACAGGGAAGGAAGAAACCCAAGGCCACAATCCTTCCCCAAGACTTCAGGGTAGGCCTGAAGACCCACATCTTACCATTCTTGTGGAGTGAAAAAAGACAAAAAAAAGGGACAGTGACCCACATGTGAAGAGAATAAATTAGGTGCCACTGAGCAAGACAATGGCTAGGCCTTGCGGACTTCTAATTTGGTTTTGACCAAAAGGTCTAACCAATGAGGCAAAGTGCTGAAAAAAAGAGAGGTTTTGTGGCCTAGTGCAGTTTCACACAATGGAGTCCCAAATAGCATTACTGCCTGGTTGCCACTCCTAGAGAGCGTTTGACACCGTGGGCTCTCTGCCTTCCCAGCCTCAGCCAGACCAGGCAGCACCATTCAAATCAGGAGGCACCGAGCCCCTTAGAACCCTCCACACCAGGGAAATACTCCCAATACCAGCCTTACCCAGTGGGTGCTTAATTTGGTTTCTTTACCAAGGCTAAGGTTCCTTGGGACTCTCACCATACCAGCGGGGATACTTTACAGCCAGCCATTCTTGCCAAAAGGCCAGAATGATGACAAAGCACCCTTACATGACACTGATAAGAACAGATACTACAGATACTATAGAGTTATTGCTGTACAACTGCAAGTTGCCTATATTTGGGCATAAATGGCGGCCAGTGCTGTTTGACCAGTGGTTGCGCCATATTAGGCCGATACTTCCAGTAACAGGGGATTAAGGAAAACTAAATGTAGGCAGCAGTGATTGATTCATCTATATTCCTTCACAGTCCTGGCTCCATATTTCCGTTAACAGGGATTTATGGGTAAAAAAGCAGAGGCATAAAAGGGGCATACCAACAGGAGGAGAGAGCAGAGTGGCAGAAAGACGAGTTAATCTTTCACTGTCCAGTCACGGGCTGGGGGAGAGACAGGAGCTGTAGGTTTTACTGAACTGCAGCAAAGAAAAATCACGTCTCCGTCCCTGCCAGACTGGGCTGTGCAATATAATGTGATTAGGTATACTGCTTAAAGCAGGGGGAGGTCTCCAACTTTTCAGTATGAGGGCCTCATTGTATAGTTTGCAAATATTTGTAGGGCAAAAAGAGAAATCGGTTTTATAAATTAATGTGCTCCCCCCCAACAACAGGGTCCCCATCAGTGGCAACTTGTGCTCCATTTTATGGGGGGGGGGCGGCAAAGACACCCTCCCGCCAGTTCCGCACTTATCCTCCCATCCAGGTTGCGGCTTCCCCGGCTTCTTCTCCCGTCTAATCCGGTCTCAAGATCCCCCTCCTGTCCTGATTGGCCCGAAGGAGAAGCGGGAAGACAATAGCGAATATTGATTTGCTATTGTCACAAGTGGGTGGATTCGGGGCGCAGTGCTCTGCGCCCCAAGCCCACCCTTTTTTGAAGCAAATTAGAGCCTCAGGCTCTAATCATGTGCTTCAGAAAAAAAACCTCATAGAAACCTATGAGTCCAGTGTCCCACATGGAGATTAGGGGGCGGCGTATGGAGATTAAAGGGGCGGAGCCCCTGCTCCCCTTATGGACTGGCCACCGCTGGTCCCTATCAGAGTCCCCCCTTTGATCACGGTCACTATCAGAGTCCTCCTTAGATCAGGTTTCCCCATCAGCGTGCCCCACTATATTAGAGGTGCCTCAACATCAAGGTCCCCATCAGAGTTCCCATTACGTAGTGCCCCCCCCCCTACATTAGAGTCACCCTTACAACAGGACCACCATCAGACCCCCCCCCCATTACATTAGAGTCACTCTTTGCAAAACGGCCCCCACCAGAGTCCCTCTATACATCAGGGTCCCCATCAGAGTCTTCCCTCCCGCATTAACGTCCCCATCAAAGTCCTCCTTAAATCAGAGTGGACCGGCGGTCCTACTAACCAAGGACGCTGATGGTGAATGCGCAGGACCTCTATGGGCGCCCTTCCTAGAACTGGACGACCATGCTGTAGCCGTCTTTTGGCTATAGTGGGGTTGGGAACCGGTTAATGTTGACTGTCACATGACCGCAGCCTCTCAGCATGTAGTTTAGGCATGTTCCCGCTAGGGCACCTAAGGCCCACCCACATGCAGGCCGGATAAAATCTTGTAGTGGGCCAGATGTTGGCCTCGGACTGAAGTTTGGAGACTCCCCATTCTACTGTTAAAGTAAATGGCACCAAGATGCATCGCATGGTGGTTCATGCCTAAAAGAAGCGTCTTCCATTAACTTTTAGAAAAACATGTTACTGTTATGCCGCGAACACACGATCGGAAATTCGGACAGCAAAAGACCGATGAGAGCTCTTGGTTGGAAAATGCAATCGTGTGTACGCTCCATCGGACTTTTGCCTGCCGAATTCCAGCCAGCAAAAGATTGAGAGCAGGTTCTCAATTTTTCAGTCGGAAAAAGTTCCTATCCAAAAATGCGATCGTCTGTAGCAATTCCGACGTGCAAAATTCCTACACATGCTCAGAAACAATTTGACGCATGCTCGGAAGCATTGAACTTCTGGCTGCACTCTACAAAACAAAGAACGTCCCACAGGATCTCTATGCTGATAGTGATAGGCTGGTACTCTTTCCAGAGTTAAAATCTCCACACAGTCATTACTCAGCAATGAGGTTGCTTACTCAGCCACAGGATCATTGGTTGCCTTCTGCTCATATTCACTAGGCTCTTCCTAGTGAGGGAGATGTAGACTTACACCACCATAGGACAGTTGGACTCTTTCCCACCACCTTCCTCCTAATAGATGATAGGCTCAGCAATGACATGCAAGGCCAAGCGGCTGCTAACAAAGCAAACAGAATATTGGCATTAAAAAGAAGATCAACTCCAGAGATAAAACGATAATTCTCCCGCTCTACAAGACTCTGGTCCAGCCGCACCTGGAGTATGCTGTCCAGTTCTGGGCACCAGTCCTCAGGAAGGATGTACTGGAAATGGAGCGAGTACAAAGAAGGGCAACAAAGCTAATAAAGGGTCTGGAGGATCTTAGTTATGAGGAAAGGTTGTGAGCACTGAACTTATTCTCTCTGGAGAAGAGACGCTTGAGAGGGGATATGATTTCAATTTATAGATACCGTACTGGTGACTAGGGATGAGCCGAACACCCCCCGGTTCGGTTCGCACCAGAACCCGCGAACGGACCGAAAGTTCGCACGAACGTTAGAACCCCATTGACGTCTATGGGACTCGAACGTTCGAAATCAAAAGTGCTCATTTTAAAGGCTAATTTGCATGGTATTGTCCTAAAAAGGGTTTGGGGACCCGGGTCCTACCCCAGGGGACATGTATCAATGCAAAAAAAACTTTTAAAAACGGCCGTTTTTTCGGGAGCAGTGATTTTAATGATGCTTAAAGTAAAAAAAAAAAAGTGAAATATTCCTTTAAATATCGTACCTGGGGGGTGTCTATAGTATGCCTGTAAAGTGACGCGTGTTTCCCATGTTTAGAACAGTCCCTGCACCAAATGTCATTTTTAAAGGAAAAAATCTCATTTAAAACTGCTTGCGGGTTTAATGTCATGTCGGGTCATGGCAATATGGATGAAAATCAGTGAGACAAACGGCATGGGTACCCCCCAGTCCATTACCAGTCCCTTTGGGTCTTGTATGGATATTAAGGGGAACCCCGCACCCAAATTAAAATAAGGAAAGGTGTGGGGCCACCAGGCCCTATATACTCTGAACAGCAGTATACAGGCGGTGCAAACAAGACAGGGACTGTAGGTTTGTTGTTAAGTAGAATCTGTTTGTAATTTTGAACATTTTTAACGTGTTTAGCTCCAGCCAAAAAATCTTTTCTAAGCTTTTTGGAAAACATAGGGAAGGGTTATCACCCCTGTGACATTTGTTTTGCTGTCTTTCCTCCTCTTCAGAAGATTTCACCTCACTTTTTTGTCCCAATGAAAAATGTTTTTTGAAAATTTGGGTTTTTTTGTGGAACAAGGATTGGAAAGCATCAGTGGAAAGGAGAACTTGTTTTCCCATATTAACTCTTACAGGAGAGAATTTCCCTTCCTAGGGGTAGATTTCATCTCACTTCCTGTTGTCTCCTTCCGTTTGCAAGTAGGAGTCGTTTGTAAGTTAGATGTTTGAAAGTAGGGTCCTGCCCTATATACTCAGCAGAAATTTGGGCCTTAGGTGTTGCTGTGGCCACAACACTGTAAGCCCTCACAGGGCCCTGCTGTGAAATATTAGATCAAGAATTGTAATTACATGCCCCTGTTGAACAGGAGCTGAAAAATTAGGCCTTAGGCACTGGTGCTGGTGCCACAACACTGCAACCCCTCACAGACACTCTAGTTGGAACGCAGGAACGAGCCCTGCTGCAAATTATTGCTTCAAAAATTGTAATTACACGCCCCTGTTAGACAGGGGCAGAAAAATTGGGCCTTAGGCACTGGTGCTGGTGCCACAACACTGCAACCCCTCACAGACACTCTAGTTGGAACGCAGGAACGAGCCCTGCTGCAAATTATTGCTTCAAAAATTGTAATTACACGCCCCTGTTAGACAGGGGCAGAAAAATTGGGCCTTAGGCACTGGTGCTGGTGCCACAACACTGCAACCCCTCACAGACACTCTAGTTGGAACGCAGGAACGAGCCCTGCTGCAAAGTATTGCATCAAAAATTGTAATTACACGCCCCTGTTAGACAGGGGCAGAAAAATTGGGCCTTAGGCACTGGTGCTGGTGCCACAACACTGCAACAAGCTATCAGCGTGATGATTGAGGAGGAAGAGGATAATTACTCAGGGATAGTCACTCAGCATCAGCATAGGCAGTCTTTGAAGGGATCTGAGATTTCAAAAAAAATTATTCGGTTACATCAGCATCAGGTGCTTGGTAGCTGGTGGTGATCCAAGACTCATTCATTTTTATGAAGGTCAGCCGATCGACCGAGTCGGTGGACAGACGCACCCTGTGATCGGTTACCACGCCTCCAGCAGCACTGAATGTGCGTTCCGAAAGAACGCTG
This sequence comes from Aquarana catesbeiana, assembly GCF_042186555.1. Taxonomy (NCBI): domain Eukaryota; kingdom Metazoa; phylum Chordata; class Amphibia; order Anura; family Ranidae; genus Aquarana; species Aquarana catesbeiana. The sequence goes on from NC_133329.1 coordinate 402,444,906, forward strand.
GATGCAGGACAGGCCAGTAGCTCAATTGCATACTGTGCAAGCTCTGGCCAGTGATCCATCCTCAAGACCCAGTAACCCAGAGGATTTTCGGTGGGAAAGGTGTCCAAGTCTGATCTTGCCCCTAGGTATTCCTGCACCATGTAAAACAGACGCTGGCGATGGTTGCTGGAACCGATCATACCTTGGGGCTGCGGACCAAAAAATTGTCTGAACGCATCGGTCAGACGGCCACCTTCTCCACCGCTCCTTCTTTGACTGACCGAAGCCTCAGCAACACGTTGTCCAGAAACAGGAGTTTGTAACCTCCCAGTCTCTGGGAACGCGTTGCACAGACCTTTCTGCAAGGCCTCCCGAAGATGTTTCATCCTCTGCTCCCTCTGCGATGGCAAGATAAGGTCCGCAACCTTACCCTTGTAACGTGGATCAAGGAGGGTTGCCAGCCAGTATTGGTCCTTCTCCTTGATACCACGAATACGAGGATCCTTACGCAGGCTTTGCAGGATCAGGGAGGCCATGCAGCGTAGGTTTGCTGAGGCATTCGGTCCGGAGTCCTCTGGGTCACTAAGAACGACATGGTCCGCAGCCACCTCCTCCCAGCCACGTACAAGTCCATGTGTTTCTTGGGACTGATCCCTTAAAGACTGCTGCTGATGCTGAGTGCCAGGCTCCACCTCCATACTGACACAATCTTCCTCCTCCTCCTCTTCCTCCTCGTCCTCTTCCTGTGTGATCGGCGGGCACGCAGGAACACTGTCTGGATAAAGGGGGCCTTGAGAGCTAAGGAAGTCCTCCTCTTCCTGCCTCTGTTCTGCCTCAAGTGCCCTGTCCATTATTCCACGCAGCGTGTGCTCCAACAGGTGGACAAGGGGGACAGTGTCACTGATGCATGCACTGTCACTGCTCACCATCCTCGTGGCCTCCTCGAATGGTGACAGGACAGTGCATGCATCCCTGATCATGGCCCACTGGCGTGGGGAAAAAAAACCAAGCTCCCCTGACCCTGTCCTGGTGCCATAGTCGCACAGGTACTCATTTATGGCCCTCTGCTGCGTGTGCAGCCGCTGCAGCATGGCCAACGTTGAGTTCCACCTGGTGGGCATGTCACAGATTAGGCGGTTCTTGGGCAGGTTAAACTCCTTTTGGAGGTCCGTCAGCCGAGCACTGGCATTATATGACCGGCGGAAATGCACACAGACTTTCCTGGCCTGCCTCAGGACATCCTGTAAGCCCGGGTACCTGCCCAAGAACCGCTGCACCACCAAGTTAAGGACGTGAGCCAAACAGGGCACATGGGTCATTTGTCCCTGTCGGAGGGCAGAGAGGAGGTTGGTGCCATTGTCGCAAACCACCATTCCTGCCTTAAGTTGGCGTGGCGTCAACCACCTCTGAACCTGCCCCTGCAGAGCTGACAGAACCTCTGCCCCAGTGTGGCTCCTGTCCCCCAAGCACACCAGCTCAAGCACCGCATGGCATCTTTTGGCCTGCGTACTTGCGTAGCCCCTTGAACGCCTACGGAGCACCGCTGGTTCCGAGGAAGAGGCCATGGAGGAAGAAGAAGAGGAGGGGGTGGAGGAGAGAGGTGTGTCACAATCAGCATTTTGGAGGCGTGGTGGCGGAACAACCTCCAACACTACTGCACCTTGTCCTGCATCCTTCCCAGCTGCCAGCAGAGTCACCCAATGCGCCGTGAAACTTAGGTAACGTCCCTGTCCATGCCTGCTGGACCATGAGTCAGCGGTAATATGCACCTTACCGCTGACCGCCCTGTCCAGCGAGGCATGGACATTGCCTTCCACATGCCGGTAGAGAGCCGGAATCGCCTTCCGTGAGAAAAAGTGGCGTTTGGGTACCTGCCACTGAGGAACCGCACATTCCACAAACTCACGGAAGGGGGCAGAGTCTACCAACTGAAAAGGCAGCAGTTGAAGTGCTAGCAATTTTGCCAAGCTAGCATTCAACCGCTGGGCATGTGGATGGCTGGGAGCAAACTTCTTTCGGCGGTGCAGCAGCTGGGGCAGGGAAATTTGCCTGGTACAATCTGACGTCGGTGTACCAAAAGCAGATTGCCCACAAGTACTTGGCTGTGACACACCTAATTCTACACCTTCATTCCTCTCACTGCAGGTCTCAGAGAGGACTGAAGGTCTAGTGGGGTTGGAAATCTCAGCTGATGAGGAGCAAGGAGAGATCCTCTTTGTTCTTTGGTGTGGGTCTTTTAGATACGCTTGCCAACGAACTGCATGGCAGGTCAACATATGTCTGGTCAAGCATGTGGTACCCAAGCGGGAGATATTTTGGCCACGCGAGATACGCTTGAGACATATGTTGCAAATAGCAGCGGTGCGATCTGATGCACTCGTCTCAAAAAAGGCCCACACCAAAGAACTTTTTGAATAACGCGCAGAGACTGCAGCGCCCTGCACATGTGGAGCTTTGGGGTGTGATGCAGTCAATGTGCTGCCCTTAGGCTGGCCCCTGGAGGGCATCCTGCCTCGTTGGTGATGTGCTGCCGCCTCCTCCTCCTCCTCCTCCTCCTCCTCCTCCTCCTCCTCCTCCTCTCTCCTATCAGGCACCCACGTTGAGTCAGTGACCTCATCATCCCCTCCCTCCTCATCACTGGAGCAAACCTGGCAGTATGCTGCAGCAGGGGGAGCATGACTGCCAGATTGCTGTCCTTCTTGGGCACCCCCTCTGTCCGCGCTCATGTTACTGCCTTCATCGAGCTCAGTATCGTCATCAGAGCCTTCCAAACGCTGGGCATCCTCCTGGAGCATGTACCCAACACTGTGGTCAAACAGTTCGAGGGAATCCTCATGAGGACATGGTGGAGCTAGGGAAGGAGTCACTGATGACATTGAGCTGAGGGAAGAGGCCGCTGCTTTGCCAGACAAAGCACCCTGGGCATGGGTGAGAGAGGATGAGGAGGATGAGGACGGCTTGGTCATCCACTCGACCAAGTCTTCCGCATGTTGCGGCTCAACATGGCCAGCTGCCGAAAAAAAGGCCAAGCGTGTCCCATGGCCACGTGCTGATGAGGATGCACCGTCTCCACGACCAGCACTAGACACAGAGCCTGCTTGCCCTCTCTTATTGGCTTGTGACTGTCTGCCTCTCCTTCTTGGCCTTCCAGACATACTAATGGCCTGTAGCTGCACTAAGCTGGGATAGAACACCTGTAATTTTCTTCAAGTAGCTTTATATACTGTAACCAGACAAGCCTGCCTGTCAGTAGGAAGATAAGAGGAACGGATCTAGCTGAACACTGTGAGCAGGACGCACTGTACTAAATGTAAATAGTCTAGCTGCCTGACCGTGGTACTAATAGGATCAAATAGAACACCTGTAATTTTCTTCAGGTAGCTTTATATACTGTAACCAGACAAGCCTGCCTGTCATTAGGAAGATAACAGGAACGGATCTAGCTGTACACTGTGAGCAGGACGCACTGTACTAAATGTAAATAGTCTAGCTGCCTGACCGTGGTACTAATAGGATCAAATAGAACACCTGTAATTTTCTTCAGGTAGCTTTATATACTGTAACCAAACAAGCCTGCCTGTCAGTAGGAAGATAACAGGAACGGATCTAGCTGTACACTGTGAGCAGGACGCACTGTACTAAATGTAAATAGTCTAGCTGCCTGACCGTGGTACTAATAGGATCAAATAGAACACCTGTAATTTTCTTCAGGTAGCTTTATATACTGTAACCAGACAAGCCTGCCTGTCAGTAGGAAGATAACAGGAACGGATCTAGCTGTACACTGTGAGCAGGACGCACTGTACTAAATGTAAATAGTCTAGCTGCCTGACCGTGGTACTAATAGGATCAAATAGAACACCTGTAATTTTCTTCAGGTAGCTTTATATACTGTAACCAGACAAGCCTGCCTGTCAGTAGGAAGATAACAGGAACGGATCTAGCTGAACACTGTGAGCAGGACGCACTGTACTAAATGTAAATAGTCTAGCTGCCTGACCGTGGTACTAATAGGATCAAATAGAACACCTGTAATTTTCTTCAGGTAGCTTTATATACTGTAACCAGACAAGCCTGCCGGTCAGTAGGAATTTAACAGGAACGGATCTAGCTGAACACTGTGAGCAGGACGCACTGCATTAAATGTAAATAGTCTAGATAGAAGATAACAGGAACAGATCTAGCTAAACTGAATACAGTGTATATATATATATGCAACACCTGGGATGCATATATATACACAATACACTGTAAGTGCAGCTAACTGACTGACTGTTCTGCCTAATCTATCTAACTCAAATCAAATGACACTGTCTCTCTCTCTCTCTATCTCTCAGCACACCGGAACACACACTACACAGGGCCGCCGTGCAGGCGGCCTTATATAGTGTGGGGTGTGTACTAAATCCCCTGAGCCATAATTGGCCAAAGCCACCCTGGCTTTGGCCAATTACAGCTCTCTCTACTGACAGCGCTGTGATTGGCCAAGCATGCGGGTCATAGTGCATGCTTGGCCAATCATCAGCCAGCAATGCACTGCGATGCCGCAGTGAATTATGGGCCGTGACGCGCCACACGAATTTAGCGCGAACGGCCCATAACGTTCGCAATTCGGCGAACGATCGAACAGCCGATGTTCGAGTCGAACATGGGTTCGACTCGAACACGAAGCTCATCCCTACTGGTGACCCCACAATAGGGATGAAACTTTTCCACGGAAGGGAGTTTAACAAGACTCGTGGCCATTCATTAAAATTAGAAGAAAAGAGGTTTTACCTTAAACTACGTAGAGGGTTCTTTACTGTAAGAGCGGCAAGGATGTGGAATTCCCTTCCACAGGCGGTGGTCTCAGCGGGGAGCATTGATAGCTTCAAGAAACTATTAGATAATCACCTGAATGACCGCAACATACAGGGATATGTAATGTAATACTGACATATAATCACACACATAGGTTGGACTTGATGGACTTGTTTCTTTTTTCAGCCTCACCTACTATGTAACTATGTAAACTTGCCAGTTAACAGCAATCCTTTTCTCACGCGCTGTTAGTGTGTGAGGAAAGGAGAGACGCTAACCAGCAAGGATGACAGGGCACAATGACAGTGATAATCAGAGCACTGATCATTAGTGCAGCCCCAACAGTGCAGCTTATCAGTGCCCATCAATGCTTCCTAATCAGTGTCGTTCATTGCTGCCTCATCAGTGCCCATTAGTGCCGCCTTATTAGTGCCCATTAGTGCAGCCTATCAGTGCCCAATTGTGCAGCCTTATTAGTGCCCATTATAGCTGCCTCATCAGTGCCGCCTCATCAGTGCCCATCAGTTTAGCCTATTAGTGCCCATTAGTGCCACCTCATCAGTGCCCATTAGTGCCGCCTCATCAGTGCCCATTAGTGCTGCCTCATCAGTGCCCATCAGTTTAGCCTATTAGTGCCCATCTGTGCAGCCTCATCAGTGCCCATTAGTGCCACCTCATCAGTGCCCATTAGTGCCGCCTCATCAGTGCCCATCTGTGCATCTTCATCAGTGCCGCCTCATCAGTGCCGCCTCATCAGTGCCGCCTCATCAGTGCCGCCTCATCAGCGCACATCGATGAAGAAGAAAACTTACTTTTTTGAAAATGTTATAACAGAAACTAACACTTTTTTTTCCCAAAATGTTCTTTTGTTTAGCAATAAAATTTTAAACCCCTGACTGTGCAAAGTGCGACAGCACCGAAAGCTGAAAATTGGCCTGGGCAGGAAGAGGGTGAAAGTGCCGGTATTGAAGTAGTTAAAGTGGAGTTCCACCCAAAAGTGGAACTTCCACTCATCAGATTCCTCCCCCCCTCCGGTGACACAGTTGGCACCTTTCAGGGGGGAGGGGGGTACAGATACCTGTATATTACAGGTATCTGTACTCACTTCCGGCGTAGATAGCCGCAGAATCTGCGGTTATTTACGCCACTTCCTGCTCCCTCCCCGCTGCCTGCTGGGAAACACACGGGTCCCAGAGGCAGCAGGGACCATCTGTATTGCGCTGCGCGATTCGCGCATGCGCAGTAGGGAACCGGGAAGTGAAGCCGTACGGCTTCACTTCCTGATTCCCTTACTGAAGATGGAGGCGGCAGCACCCGAGGACGGAGAGACGGTTCGGCCTCGGGTGCCGACATCGCGGGCGCCCTGAACAGGTAAGTGTCCATGTTTTAAAAGTCAGCAGCTGCAGTATTTGTAGCTGCTGACTTTTAAAAAAAAAATTTTCGGCGGCGCTCCGCTTTAAATAAAATTCTACTAGTGTAGAGTATGGCCGGCTCTAGTGAGTGGGGCCCGGGGGTGCAATGCATGGATGGAATACACATAATAGGGGATTGGCATCACAAAGCGCAGAGCTCATGGAGGAGATCGAGAAACTTCCTAAAAAGAAAAGAGTTCTCTACATGGCAAACGCATTATTGAATGTCACGTCCTCTTTCTCAAACAGTTCATTTCCATCAACTAACTGAACAGAAGAGTTCTCTATAAAAGTTTTGGCGGAGGAAGAGGCGTGTGAAGGGTTCAGCGCCAGTGGTGGCGGCGCCCGTTGGCGGCAATTTGCATAGCTTTGCCGGAGACTTCCTGTAGAAAGGAGACGAAGTCTCATCCTCTAACGCACTGCGTGCGACTTTAAAAAGGATGCAAATGAGCCGGCGGAACCCGCGCCGATTTCCCTGTGTAGTCCGCACCGGCGAGAAGCCCGATCTGCTCGTTGTAATTAGCCGGACCCCGCTACAAACCGCTCTTTTCTGTTTTTTTTTTTTTTTTTTTTTGAAGGAAGAAAAAAAAAATGGCAGATTCAGGTCACAGAGAAGAATTCCTGCCGGAGCTCGCTTTTTCCGAAGACGTTTTCACATTACTTGTAACCAGCAGGGGTTTGGTCTGCCTACAGCGAAAGAAATCCATTAGCATCCCTTAGAATGATAACCAAAACTGGAGGCTTCGGGGGTCACGGGTAAAAAAAAAATAAAAATAAAAAAGACACGGAGGCAAAGTGTGATTAGAAAAAAATGGAGTTTATTCAACTTGTATTGATACAAACCAAAAAAGATGGAGAGCGGGGGAGGGGAGAAGGAGCTGGTGATGAACAAAGCCACTAAATTACACATTCTTTCAAGGGCAGCCCAACTTTGTAAACGCCTGTCAAACTTTTTTTTAGAGATGCTGCAAAATCAAAAAAAAAATTTACTTACTTTATAGTTTAATCGACAGATCTCTCCTTTCTACCTGCATGTGTAAAAATATGTTACTTGTCAGGAGGGCTACTGTCTCCAGGATTTGAATTTAAAGGGCCACCGACCTCATAGCTCCCAACTGTCCCGGATTTCGAGGGACTGTCCCGGATTTCGAGGGACTGTCCCGGATTTCGAGGGACTGTCCCGGATTTGGAGCAAAGTCCCTCTGTCCCTCTTTCCCCCTCGTTTGTCCCTCATTTTGGTCTGATCTATATAGTTGTATATAAAATACACTTTTTATCTTTCAAAAAGTGTTTCCCAGAGCTAAACCTTTCATCCAAATTGTAAATTGCTCCATTTGTAAATTTTAAAAGACAATATTAAGGAATAGTAGTGGTAAAAAAAAAAAAAAAAAGCCCTTGTGGATTTAATGAACCTTTTTTTTGGTTAATTCTCCTTTAAGGGGGCCTGACAGTGGGCGTGGCCTATGCCTACCTACGTTTGCTAGTAGGTGTCCCTCATTCCCATCTCAAAATGTTGGGAGGTATGACCAACCTGTTGGTGTATCTAATCCAGATTTGAACGTTTTTGGGGACCATTCAGATCTTTATGTAATGCCGCGTACACACGATCGGGATTTTGGTCAGAAAAAGATATGACGGCTTCTCCGACGGGATTCCTCTCAAGCTTAATTAAGTTGTCCTGTAGCCACTCCTTTGTTATCTTGGCTGTGTGCTTAGGGTCATTGTCCTGTTTGAAGATGAACCTTCGCCCCAGTCTGAGGTCCAGAGCGCTCTGGAGAAGGTTTTTCATCAAGGATGTCTCTGTACATTGCTGCAGTTCATCTTTCCCTCGATCCTGACTAGTCTCCCTTAACTGGCTCCAAAGAGAGTGTTCTTTTTAGAGTTTTTTATTGGGAATAATAAACTTGGATAAGGATGGGTAACCTGGGATACCTCGGTAAGTTGTAGAACTGAATTTGAGGAATCATCACTTCTGGCTGCAGTGTATACAGTATTTAACCACTTAAGGACCGGAAGGATTGGCCCCCTTAATGACCGAGCCATTTTTTGCGATACGGCACTGTGCCACTGACAATTGCGCGGTCGTGCGACGTTGTACACAAACAAAACTGACATCCTTTTTTTCCCCACAAATAGAGCTTTCTTTTGGTGGTATTTGATCACCTCTGCGGTTTTTATTTTTTACGCTATAAACAAAAAAAGAGCGACGGTTTTGAAAAAAAAAACTAATATTTTTAACTTTTTGCTATAATAAATATCCCCGAAAAATATTTAAAAAAACAAATTTCTTCATCAGTTTCGGCCGATTTGTATTCTTCTACATATTTTTGGTAAAAAAAAATCGCAATAAGCGTATATTGATTGGTTTATGCCAATGTTATAGCGTCTAAAAAATAGGGGAAAGATTTATGGCATTTTTATTATTTATTTATTTTTTACTAGTAATGACACTTTTGACACTTTTTTGGAACCCGTGACATTTATACAGCGATCAGTGCTAAAAAAAAAAATAGCCACTGATTACTGACTTAATGTCACTGGCAGGGAAGGGGTCAACACTAGGGGGCGATCAAAGGGTTAAGTGTTCAATAGGGAGGTGTTTCTAACTGTGGGGGGAGGAGACTGACTGGAGGAAAAGAGAAAAGATATTTTGCTTATAATTACATAGTAGGTGAGGTTGAAAAAAGACACAAGTCCATCAAGTCCAACCTATGTGTGTGATTATATGTCAGTATTACATTGTATATCCCTGTATGTTGTGGTCATTCAGGTGATTATCTAATAGTTTCTTGAAACTATCGATGCTCCCCGCTGAGACCACCGCCTGTGGAAGGGAATTCCACATCCTTGCTGCTCTTACAGTAAAGGACCCTCTACGTAGTTTAAGGTTAAACCTCTTTTCTTCTAATTTTAATGAGTGGCCACGAGTCTTGTTAAACTCTAGTAAAGTATCTAGTAAAGATACTACACCACATCCCTTAATAGATAAATAGAAATTTGAGTATTTTGTGATTTTAAGGGTGCACAATTATAACAAAACCATTTATAAAAAAGCAGAAATTTATTAGAACATTGTTAAAAACAAACATCCAAAGGGTAAGTATTTGATATTACAGTACTATTACAAGTGCAAACTGATTTCATCTCTACGTGTTTCGCCTTGGTAATTGACTTCTTCAGGAGAATTTATTGATATCAGGCACAGTGAGCACTAAAAATAAAAATAATTTTTAGAAGAATAGGATAATGAACAGTCACAAAACATCATAAGTATGTAACAAAAATTTACAAATTGGAAATATTCATGAGTTGGCAAAAATGCATAACGCCAAAACCACAATTGGTCATATAGATTACCTGTATGTTCAAAAGCTGTTTGTATGTATATTGAGCCTCCAGAATCATAGGGATAAGAAAAATCGGATCATCAGATATAGCTATAGACGAGGATGTATCTAAAGTACAACCACTGGTAATGGTCCAAAACTGAAAGGGAGAGTGATGGAAACAATTAGACCTGGGGCAAAAAATAATCCCCAAATCAATTTTAATTCCAATCCTGGGGAAGTAATCTATAACTTTTACCCTGTACCAGGAATCCTTTGATAAGTTCCCAGGCTTGAAAGTTGATTAAACACCTCCAATTCCAAAAAGGAATGTATAGAGATACAGAAGATGATGAGAGAGAAAAGATGAACTAATTTCTGAAATTTCATAAAGTCAGATCATGATCCCTGAATCAGAAAGATAATAAAGAATCCAATCAATAATTAGATATTCCAAAGCCTGAGGACCAACAACAGCATAATTCCACAAGGATGAGTAACGTTACCTTAAATCAGAAGTTCAACAACTGATCTCTCCCCTTCCCATGGTGGACCACAAATAAAGACCCACAAACGGGCTGTTTATATACCTCCCCTCCACCCTCGAGTCAAATGGCCACTTTGGCGCCAAAACCAAAGGGTGGGGATGCTTTGTGAGCGCCAAATAGCATGACCATGGTCGCACCGTAAATGATGTCAGAACGGCATGGGTGTCAGAAGCCATGAAACGAGGCCGAGACAGAAGTACATTTAAAGCGGAGGTCCACCCTAAAAAAAAAAAAAAAAAAAAAAAAAAAAAATTACATAAAAATGCTCCTAAAAATCTGAAAAAAAAATTGAAAAAAAAAATTTTTTACTTACCAGAAATGGCTGTTGCTAGGCAGATCGTCCTAATCTGCCACTTTCTACTCCGCGGTTATCTTCATTTTTCTCCTCCTTGCGTTGTCTTCTGGGGAATGGGGCACGCTGTGTTCTGGGAACTGTGTGTCCCAGAACACAGCCGGCCATTCACAAAACGCTGCGCGACTCGCGCGTGCGCAGTAGGAAATGGGCAGTGAGGCCGCAAGGCTCCACTGCCTGTTTCCTTTAGTTCAAATGGCGGCGCAGGGACCCGATCCGATGAACGGATCGGCCTCGGGCGGCCGACATCGCGGGCACCCTGGACAGGTAAATGTGCTTATTAAAAGTCAGCAGCTACAGTGTTTGTAGGTGCTGACTTTTAAATTTTTTTTTTTTCAGCTGGACCTCCGCTTTAAATCACACTTGTTTAATAATAAAAGTAAAAAGAACAAACGTAGTCAAAGCATAGCCAAAGTTCAGTAACCGGAATGGATAGTCAGCCGAGCCAGAAATCAGGGATCAATGTAGTAGAACAGCAAGCAGGATCTGGAGCCAGAAGGGATGTCAGCAAAGCAAGTCTTGAACAGGATCGCAGGAGATAGTTTCTGTGATGTTGACCAAGGTGAAGGCAGAGATCCTCTGGAGTGAACGGCTTAAGTAGGCAGGACTGACGAGCAGCATATCATCAACAGCTGAGTAACTGTGGAGAGAGATAGGAGCTGGCAACTAGCCGACAGCTGAACGACCAACTCAGAGAAGGAAGGGCTGAGCCCAGCCCTGACAATGGGACGCCAACCGGAAGTGACGCCCGGAAGATGGCGGCACACCGGAAGTGATGTAGAAAATACCAAACCCTGAATTGCCAGACACAACAGAGACAACCACCGCCGGACGTGACGCTGAGATCTATAAATACATCAACCACCAAAAAGAAAACAAAATGGCAAAAAACTTGCCAGAAAAGATCACTGGGAACAGCAGATCTCTCTCTATCTCCCCTGTCAGAACAGGGATCTGAATGTTTACATGGAGAGATCCCCGTTCTGGCTCTCCGAGGAGCGATCACGGGTGGGCCCGGCGGACATCGCGGCCACCGGCCACGAGCATCGGCTTCGGCATTGCCCCCCCCCTATAGCTTCTTAAAGCGGCCGACATACAATTGATAGGAATTTAGCAATGAGGTCTCCATAACGTATTTGCTGGCTTTGTTGCTGTGCACCTTGAGGTGTTCATGATGACATCCCAGACATGAAAGGAATGCTCACCCGAGGAGATCGCAAGTTCTTGCGGAGCGACCCTTTAAAAAAAACGCTGAGAATAATGTTAAATGTACTGAGGTGGGAGTGCTGCAGGGAGTGAGACATCATTTAACACGCCGTTCACTTGTTTGGGCTCCGGGGAAAACTGCCTCCCGGAAAATGTCAGTCAAGATGATGTGATTGGGCTGTTAGCCCCATTCGTCCCGGCGCTGTCAGTGTGACAGGCAGGCGCTGCAGACGGGGAAACAAACTTAAGGTGGAATTAAATCTCTGTTCCCATTACCTAATCCTTCCGTACCTCCCTGGCTTTTTATAGAGAGTGATTTTTTTCGTTTTTTTTTTTGTGTTTGCTTTTTTTCGGTTTAAATAACCTGAGCTGAGCTGAATTTCATACAGAATAATCTCCATGCCGGCTCTTGGCCCCCGTACCCTGTATCTTATTAAAGTGCACCGAGCTGCAATTATATTCTACATATTGAAGCGCTGCTCCAGCCCCCCCCGCAGAAAAATTAAAAGTCAGCAGCTACACATCCTGTACACATACTGCAGCTGATGACTTTTTAATATTACCTGTCCTGGAATCCAGCCACGTCGGCACCCCAAGTCGATATTTCCGTCGGCTCTCTGGTGCCGCCGCCGCCATTGCCTGTGAGGGAAACCGGCAGTGGCGGCTGGTGGGTTCTCCTTTTGGGGGGCAGCAAACAAATACTACCTCCCCTCTCGGTGGTGTAGCACGGCATGGCACTGAAAAAGAAACCTCCCCCCCACGTGGTCTGCCACTTACCCGCTCCTTTGACGGGGCTGTGGTGTCTTCTCCTGGAGTGCGGGCAGTGGCCACGGCGGCTACGGTGTCCGCTCCTCCAGCTTCCTTCAACATGATATATGTGTATCCCACTACTTTAGACACACATATGCAATTTCGTTTTTTGTCAGGACCTGAATCCAAACCTTCGACCTCTGCTGTACCTGGCAGTATCTCTTCCCTGCCTGATTCCTTAGACAACCTTGCCTTGTGTCTTGGCTCTCTTGAACTTTGAACTCTTTGCTCCTCCCACGAACTTCCTAATTTATGCCATGCCTTTGCACTTCCTGTTTGCCAGATTATTGTGCTCCCTCCATCCAATATTGCGCTCCTGTCACTCCTGCAGCTGTCCTTATCTCCACTACCGCTATTTACCGACTTTTGGCTTGTTATTCGACTATGCTTCTGCTTGATCCCAACCTTCAACCACTTGTTAACGACCTTTGGCTTGTTTACTGACTACGCTTCTGCTCGGTCTCTACTTGCAACCATTTGGTACTGATCTTTAGCTTGTTTACTGACTACGTTTCTGCTTGATCGCAACCTGCAACCACTTGTTACTGATCTTTGGCTTGTTTACTGACTACGCTTCTGCTTGGTCCCAACCTGCAACCACTTGTTACTGATCTTTGGTCTGTTTACTGAATACGCTTCTGCTTGGTCCCAACCTGCAACCACTTGTTAATGACCTTTGGCTTGTTTACTGACTACGCTTCTGCTTGATCCCAACCTGCAACCACTTGTTACTGATCTTTGGCTTGTTTATTGACTACGCTTCTGCTTGGTCCCAACCTGCAACCACTTGTTACTGATCTTTGGTCTGTTTACTGAATACGCTTCTGCTTGGTCCCAACCTGCTATATCTGCTACTGGATCCTGGCTTGCTCACCTTCTGGTGGGGTAATCCTGAGCAACAGGACCTTGTACTAACAATAACATGCAGAAAAACCCATCATATGGAGATGAGGTGGGAGAAGAAGATGAGAAAAGGGTTATGGAGACAAGGAGGTGGGAGGAGATGAGGAGTAATGGAGACAAGAATGGGGATGAAAAGAGGGGAGTTTATGGAGATGAAAAGTATGGAGTTGAGGGGTAGAGAAGGAAAGGTTATGGGTTTAGCGCACAGACCAGATTGGTCTGGTGGTTTGATCCCGGGTCCTATTCCCTAGTTGGCACACAGAAGCCAGGCACACAACATTTTCATACTCAGAGACAGTAAACAGACTGTGAAGCTGTTTTTTATGTTTTTTTTAATTTTTTAGGGTAGAACTTGGATGGGGTAGGGTTGAGCCTAGGGATACTCCAGGGAAGTATAACTAGTGATGAGTACTCTAAACTGGTAAGCCAGCAGAACTGTTGGCTTCAGTTCTGGAGGTCTCCAATCCAGTGGCTGCTGGTGCTAAATATTTTGGGGGTGGCAGACTAACACCAGCCACCCCCCACCCCCCCAAGGGAGACGGACAGCGCCGCAAGCACTCCCCCCCCGTGGGAGACATACGGCGGATGGGAAGGTGGCAATTGCCGCAAGCACCCCCCCCCGCACGGGAGACGGATAGCACCCTTCATGTAGATTAGGGGCCAGGCGCATAGATTGGGGGGAGGCACCCCTGTGCTCCATATGAATGGGCTTCCACTGCTTCCATCCCACTGGAGGAGGGGGAGGGACAGATCTGCAGCAGAGAAAAATCAGGTCCCCTGCCCTGCCGGACAGAACTGTGCTGTGTGACAGAGCTGTGTAAATCTCAGGACTGCATGGACAGAAATATAAATCCTTTGGCAGGTTAAACAGTTCCCTTATATGAATTTGATTGACCATGGTGAGGCCTGTTCTGAGTGGAACCTGTCCTGGTAAACCGCTGTATGGTCTTGGCCACTGAGCTGCAGCTCAGTTTCAGGGTCTTGGCAATCTTCTTATAGCCTAGGCCATCTTTATGTAGAGCAACCATTCTTTTTTTTTCAGATCCTCAGAGAGTTCTTTGCCATGAGGTGCCATGTTGAACTTCCAGTGACCAGTATGAGAGAGTGAGAGCGATAACACCAAATTTAACACACCTGCTCCCCATTCACACCTGAGACCTTGTAACACTAACGAGTCACATGACACCGGGGAGGGAAAATGGCTAATTGGGCCCAATTTGGACATTTTCACTTAGGGGTGTACTGACTTTTGTTGCCAGCGGTTTAGACATTAATGGCTGTGTGTTGAGTTATTTTGAGAGGACAGCAAATTTACACTGTTATACAAGCTGTACACTCACTACTTTACATTGTAGACAAGTGTCATTTCTTCAGTGTTGTCACATGAAAAGATAGAATAAAATAGTTACAGAAATGTGAGGGGTGTACTTACTTTTGTGAGATACTGTAGATGTTTGCCTGGAGTTCTCCTTTAAATCCTTTCCCGCGGTAAACGCGATCTGCTCAGGCTCATTTTCTCGTTGGTGAAATCCCATTTCAGGAGGACAATTACAGGAGCTCAGAATGAAGTTGTCCATTTAGCGGGGAACCATTATGGCGTTGATGTAGGAGCCCGTTAGAGCCACTTAGCGTTTTCAATTGAAAAACACACAGGAGACCATTTGGGAAATGGTATATCCCTTCAGGGCGCGATGCAGATATATATATACGCCGCTGTCTTGGCGAACATTAATCCGCGGGACGGGGGGAAATCTGTCTGGATTATGATAGATTCCCTCTGACACGGTGGGATAAAGTGAGCGTTAATGCTTCGCACTGCAGTGGAGTTGGATTTTCTGTATAAATGGAAATTTCACCTGTACAAAGGAATACAGAGCGGAATTTAAAACAATTTGGTGTCGTTTTCTCAGCCAATTTCAGGTGCGGCGTTCGAGTCGAGGCTTCGAAAAACCCGCCAAGAGCTGGTGTACAGCCTAAACCAGAGAGTGTCAGAGTGAGACGATGAGGAGCGGATCGCAGTTCAGGGGTACACCCCAGATCTTAGGGGGTCACCATCTCACCCCCGGTCATAAGGGGGCGATGCTCACTCATGGCCCAGATGAGGCAGGGTACCGGCATGGATGCCAGGCAGAGCTAAATACACAGATGAAGTACACATGGGGGGGGGGGGGCTGTTTACCTGCCCAAAAAGTTTGTATTTTCTGTCCATCCAGTCCTGAAATTTACACAGCTCTGTACCTGACCTTTCTCTTCTCCACTTTCACTTTATCTTAGGCTTCGCTCACATGTGCGGCCGGGGGGGGGGGGGTATTTAAAAACAGGTGGTTGAACTGCAGTTTTACCATCCCCTGACTGCCCGCCTGAACACTAACATATGGCTTTACAGATGCCGCAGCCAAGATGCAGTGCTTCATGGCCATGGCAAAAACTTGAATAGCATGTCTCTTGCTATTCTCTTGCTCCCTCCATACATTTTCTATAGGATTAAGGTCTGGAGACTGGCTAGGCCACTCCATGACCTTGATGTGCTTCTTCTTGAGCCACTCCTTTGTTGATTTGGTGGTATGTTTTGGGTCATTGTCATGCTGGAAGACCCATCCACAACCCATCTTCAGTGTTCTTATCCAAGATTTTACAATACATGGCCCCATCCATTGGCCACCCAATGCGGCAAAGTCACTCTGTACCTTTAGCAGAGAAACAGCCCCAAAGCCTCATGTTTCCACCTCCATGCTTGACTGTAGGGATGGTGTTCTTAGGGTCATAGTCAGTATTTTTCTTCCTCCAAACACAGCGAGATGAGTTAAAGGGGTTGTAAACCCCTGTGTTTTTTTTTTCACCTTAAGGCATCCTATGCCTTAAGGTGAAAAAACACCTGGCAGTCACCGGCCCCCCAGCCCCCCGTTTTACTTACCTGAGCCCCTTCATCTCCCCGGCTCTTGATTGGATAGATTGATAGCAGCGCAGCCATTGGCTTTCGCTGCTGTCAATCAAATCCAATGACGCGGGGCACCCTTGGGTTGGCGGGGCCGAGTCCGGCATTCGTGTCTGTGGAAAGCAAATGCTGGACTCGGGAGCTCGCACGCAAGGTAACCCCCTTGGGAGAACTCTTCTCCTAGGGTGTTATCTGATGCGGGGAGGAGCCGCAAAAGCCGCCGGGGGACCCCAGAAGAGGATGTGCGGGGCCACTCTGTGCAACACGAGCTGCACAGTGCAGATAAGTATGACTATTGCAACTCCCTTCTCATTGGGCTGCCTCTCCATAGGCTCCTCCCCTCTTCAGTCTATCATGAATGCTGCTGCCAGACTTATCCACCTTACCAACCACTCAGTGTCTGCCAACCCTCTCCTCCAATCCCTACACTGAACACCAACCCTCTCCTCCAATCCCTACACTGACCGCCAACCCTCTCCTCCAATCCCTCCACTAACCGCTACCCCTCTCCTCCAATCCCTACACTGACCACCACCCCTCTCCTCCAATCCCTGCACTGGCCACCAACCCTCTCCTCCAATCCCTGCACTGGCCACCAACCCTCTCCTCCAATCCCTACACTGACCGCCACCCCTCTCCTCCAATCCCTACACTGACCGCCACCCCTCTCCTCCAATCCCTACACTGACCGCCACCCCTCTCCTCCAATCCCTACACTGACCGCCACCCCTCTCCTCCAATCCCTACACTGACCGCCAACCCCTCTCCTCCAATCCCTACACTGACCACCACCCCTTTCCTCCAATCCCTACACTGACCGCCAACCCCTCTCCTCCAATCCCTACACTGACCGCCAACCCCTCTCCTCCAATCCCTACACTGACCACCACCCCTTTCCTCCAATCCCTACACTGACCGCCAACCCCTCTCCTCCAATCCCTACACTGACCACCACCCCTCTCCTCCAATCCCTACACTGACCACCACCCCTCTCCTCCAATCCCTACACTGACCGCCACCCCCTCTCCTCCAATCCCTACACTGACCACCACCCCTCTCCTCCAATCCCTACACTGACCACCACCCCTCTCCTCCAATCCCTACACTGACCACCACCCATCTCCTCCAATCCCTACACTGACCACCACCCCTCTCCTCCAATCCCTACACTGACCACCACCCCCTCTCCTCCAATCCCTACACTGGCTTCCGATTGCCCAGCGAATTAATTTCAAAATACTAACCAGTAAGCACAACATACAAAGCCATCCACAACTCTGCCCCGAGTTACATCACCAATCTTGTCTCCAAACATATCCCAAACCGTCCTCTCCGCTCTTCTCAAGACCTCCTACTGTCAAGCTCTCTCATCTCCTCCTCTCATGCTCCTCTCCAGGATTTCTCCAGAGCCTCTCCCATCCTCTGGAACTTGCTACCTCCACCTGTCCGGCTATCCCCTACTCTTGCTACCTTCAGGCGATCCCTGAAAACTCATCTCTTCAGGAAAGCCTATCACGTCCCCAACTAATCTTCTACCACTTCCATCAACTGATTCCCCACAGTTACAACCTTTTGTACCACCTGCCCCACCCTATTAGATTGTAAGCTCTTCTGAGCAGGGCCCTCTTAATCCTCTTGTATTTTATTGTATTATAACTGTATTGTCTCCCTTTTATATTGTAAAGCGCTACGTAAACTGTTGGCGCTATATAAATCCTGTATAATAATAATAATAATGTTTGTTATTTAAAAAAAAATAAAAAACAATCCTTTACAATCACTTTAAGCCAAAGAGCTAAATTTTGGTCTCATCTGACCACAGCACTTTCTCCCAATCCTTCTCTGAATCATTTAGATGTTCCTTGGCATGACTGTACATGTGTCTTCTCGAGGAGGAGGACTCACCATGCTTGGAGGAAGAAAAATGCTGACTATGACCCTAAGAACACCATCCCTACAGTCAAGCATAGGAGGTGGAGACATGATGCTTTGGGGCTGTTTCTCTGATAAAGGTACAGGCCGACTTTGCCACATTGAGGGGCCAATGGACGGGACCACGTATTGTAAAATCTTAGATGAGAACCTTCTTCCCTCAGCCAGAACACTGAAGATGGGTCATGGATGGGTCTTCCAGCATGACAAGGACCCAAAACATACCGCCAAGGCAACAGAGGAGTGGCTCAAGAAGAAGCACATTAAGGTCATGCAGTGGCATAGTCAGTCTCCCGGAAGGGAGTTTAACAAGACTCGTGGCCACTCATTAAAATGAGAAGAAAAGAGGTTTAACCTTAAACTACGTAGAGGGTTCTTTACTGTAAGAGCGGTTAGGATGTGGAATTCCCTTCCACAGGCGGTGGTCTCAGCGGGGAGCATCGATAGTTTCAAGAAACTATTAGATAAGCACCTGAATGACCGCAACATACAGACATATACAATGTAATACTGACATATAATCACACACATAGGTTGGGCTTGATGGACTTGTGTCTTTTTTTCGACCTCGCCTACTATATGTAACAAAGTCTCCAGACCTTAATCCTATAGAACAATTATAGGGTTAAATCAGTGAGGGGATGACATGTTGCCTCCTCACCTCTGAAAAGTGATTCTAGCATGGATCACTTTTCAGAGGAATGCCACTTCCTGCTGCACATGTGCATGAACCCCTTACAGGTTTCCCCCCCACCCTCATCCTGTGACTGGACAGTGAAAGTAGAAGCAGCAAACTGATGAGCTCATCTCTCTATTACTCAGCATTTCCCTGCTGTCATCATGCTTCTTACACTGCAACATGCCAGAGTGGCTCCTTGTACTGCTTATCCCTCTCATCTCTGGGCTCTGCTGTAGGAGGCTGATGCCATGTCAAATTCAGGAACTTACACTGCTTATATCTGCATGATCTGTTAAACCACACCTTGCACATAAGGCAATGCCTTCATATGTATTGTGGCCCTGCTCCCCTTTCCTTTACCTGTTTCCAGCCACATAACACATATGAGTGGCATCAAATGAGTGGGCTTTAACGGCAACATGCCACATCTATGCGCCGCTGGGTGTCCGATGTTCCTGTACTGAAAGCACGCTCTCGGCCTGGACTAACGTTTGGTAGCTGGTGGGAATGGCTCCCGATCATGTGACCACTGTGACAACCAATCAGAGTGGCCAAAATGATTGCTCATCCTTCCCACCCATGGGGGGCATTCAGAACTTTTTAAAGAGATGCCAAGGCGGGCAGGAAGAGGTTAAACTGAAATAAACCCCCAAAACAAAAATGTATTACCAATTGCTAGATGTGGTGGCTGCATTATTTTTCTGTATATAAATTATTCTGGGTATATATAGTTACCTCACCTCTTCTCAACTCCCATGGTGGAGATGGTGATGTCATCCTCCTGATGACAAGATCTTGGGGAATACCGAGTAACCCAAATGTGAAGTGGATGAGAAGACCTGACTCACCGTCAGATTTCCAATTCATCCCAAAGGTGTTCAGTAGGGTTGAGGTCAGGGCTCTGTGCAAGACACTTAAGTTCCTCCAACCCAAACCCATCAAACCATGTCTTTATGGAGCTGAATTTTGTACCCAGGGGTACAGTCATGCTGTAGCAGAAAAGGGTCTTCAAAAAGTGTTACCACAAGGCCGGAAGAGCACAATTGTCTAAAAATTTATATGATGGAGTATTACCAGGACCCATCATGTAAACCCTGAACTCCGTTGTTTGGAGGGGGGGGGGGCATATACAGTAATCTCCATTCGCGAATTCCCTCTACTGCAGTTATCCCTCAACATTATATGGAAAGGATTAATTCACTTATTCAGTGAACAACTTTGGGATGAATTGGAAAAAGGTCCTGCAAGTCATGTTCCAGCATGAGTGTTCGATTGTGTTCCAAACTGATGCCATAAAGGCATGGTTTGACCAGTTTGGTGTGGAGGAAATCGAGTGTCCTGTACCGTTCCCTGACCTCAACCCTACGGAACACCTTCGGGATGAATTGGAAATGCCAATTGTGAGCCAGGTTTTCTCATCCAACATCAGTACCTGACCTCACAAATGCACACAAATCCCCACAGACACACTTCGCATTTGGGTCACTCAGTATTCCACAAGATCTTGTCACAGGAGGATGACATTACCCCCCTCCACCATGGAAGTTGGGAACAGGTGAGGTACAGACATCCTAGGCAGCCCTCATTTCCCAGTTCACATGGGTCACACCTAACCCCTATTTGAGTATCGCAAAGAGATGGGTGGTTTCCTCCTATCTAGCTAAACTTTTCCCCATGGTTGCGTACAATATTATATTAGATTATATTGGTTTATTCATGTTTTTTTTGCAGATATTGATGCATTCTCCCCTGAGGAAGTTGAGCGATTCCACGAAATGTGTCTGGCTCATTTGTTTGCATCATGTTCTCACAGATGTATCAATATATTTAGTTTTATCCAGATTTTATTGTACGATCTTGTTTCTCAATTGACATATGATATGGAGGATAATTGTCCTTTACCATGGAAGTTAGGAACAGGTGAGGTACAGACATCCTAGGCAGCCCTCATTTCCCAGTTCACATGGGTCAGACCTAACCCCTATGTGAGTATCCCAAAGAGATGGGTGGTTTCCTCCTTCTATCTAGCTAGACTTTTCCCCATGGTTGTGTAAAATATTATATTAGATTATATTGGTTTATTCATGTTTTTTTTTGAGATATTGATGCATTCGCCCCTGATGAAGTTGAGTGATTCCACGAAATGCGTCTGGCTCATTTGTTTGCATCATGTTCTCACAGATGTTTCAATATATTTAGTTTTATCCAGATTTTATTGTACCATCTTGTTTCTCAGTTGACATATGATATGGAGGATAATTGTCCTTTACCACACAATATTATGTGCGTTGTTGCTGTAGTGTTTTATATTTATATGGTTTGTAACCTGTTGTCATGTTTATTCAGAATGTATGTAACAACTATATTATGTTATGCTATCCATTGTCCAGGATAACAATAAAATATATTGCCTTTTACATTGACTCAGCATTTTTAGCCTCGGTATACATACCTCATTTAAAGTCCCAATTTCTCTTTTTTTTTGTACAACATGAGTACCTGACCTCACAAATTGGACAAATTCCCACAAACACTCCAAAATCTTGGCTGAGAAGACCTGGCTCACAATTTCAGTTCATCAGGTGATCAGTAGGGCTGAGGTCAGGGCCATGTGCAAGACATTCGAGTTCCTCCACACCAAACCCACCAAACTGTGGCTTTATGAAGCTGGCTCTACTCTTCTTGGAAAGGCTTCCCAAAAAATGTTGTAACTGGGCAAACCTAAAACAAGATTCTGTTGTGTCTGTGGAAATTTGTGTGCATTAGTGAGGTCAGGTACTGATGTTGGATGAGACCTGGCTCACAATCAGCGTTCCAATTCATCCCAGTGGTGTTCAGCAGGGTTGAGGTCAGTTGAGGTCAAGTTTCTCCACAACAAACTCATCAAACTACATCTTTTATGAAGCTGGCTCTACTCGTCTATGGGAATTTGTGTCAAATCAGCCAAAAGAACAATTGTGAGGTCAGGTGTTGCTGTTGGATAAGAAGACCTGGCTCACCATTGGAATTTCAATTCATCCCAAACCTGTTCAGTAGGGTTGAGGTCAGGGCTCTGTGCAGAACACTCGAGTTCCTCCACCCCAAAGTGGTCAAAGAATGTCTCTATGGAGCTGACATTATACACAGGGGGGTACAGTCATGCTGGAACAAAAAAAGGGTCTTCACGAAACTGTTACCACAAGGTTAGAATAGCACAATCGTCTACAATGTCTTTGAATGATGCAGTATTACCAGTACCCCTCACTGGAAATGCCCAACCTCCATCATTGGGAAGGAAGCCACACTTATTGGCCATATAGTATATCTTCCTTCACTAATTCTTTCTACTGCAGTAATCCACCGACATTATTTGGAAAGGATTCATTCACTTTTTTCTTTTTAAGAACAGCTCTAGGACTGAGTAAAAATGTCAAATGAACTATAGAAACTACATCTTTTATGCTTGAAAAGACTTTTAAATTTCTGCATCCTTAATTAAAAATTTATTTTCATAGAGCAGCTGAGTATAAGATCAACACCTTCATGTGATTACCAGGATTTTCCAATAAATATCTTGCAGGGCAAAAATAGGAAAATTAAGTTTTTTCTTCTTTTTTTTTTTTCAATGACTCAAATAATAAGAAATTAACCACTTTAAGACCAGGCATTTTTTTTCAAACTTTTTGCTTACAAGTTTAAATTAGTATTTTTTGCTAGAAAATTACTTAGAAACCCCAGAGAGGTTGGACTTGAGATCTGAGTGGCAGGCAGCTCATGTGAGGAGCCCTGACCAATCATTAACTTGCAATGGCAGAGGGCAGGCCTCTCATATAAGCTGGGGTCACATGCTTCCAGGGGGGAGTCTGGAGTTCCAGGAAAGACAGCTTGGAGTAGCGAGGTGCTGTTCTGATCATCCCCATGCAGGGATGCACCAAGGAGGGATGGAGGAACCGTAAGGAGGAAGCTAAAGATAAGGATCTTCATCTCTGCGGAGTACATCAAGCTGCTGTGACCGGGGAACACATGACTTGGATGTGAATGAGATCAAGCAGAGAAAGTAGCAGTCGGGCCGGAGAGCACAGCATTGTTAAGTATGGACTAGCTGAAAGTAGTAGTCCGCTTTATTGCCATGTGTCAGGTCAACGGGGAGAGATGCCGTGTCGTCTCCAACCTGGTATACACATTGGTAATAACTTCCAAAGACTGGGTGACTGTCCGATTCATAGAAGCTGGAGAAGGAAGCTGTGTGCACCTTTAGTTCTTTAAATCATAAGACAATATCATTCCGGTTTACCAATGGGAATTATTCAGAGTGGTTCCTTTTGTTCTTTTGGAAGAAAAGCTAGCAACTCAGTAACTATGCAGTAAAGGATTTGCACAAAGTAAAGAAGCAACAGTCAGTAAAGAAGTAAATGCACAGAAGTACAAAGGTACAAGGCCAAGGCCACAAGTAATTTCAAGACTGTGCCGTATCATGGGCATCTCATATTCCCTTTTCCTCCTATCCAAGTTGTACCCACAATAAAAGCAACGAAACGGAGCAAAGTGACTGCTCAATGTCTTTAAAATGGTGAATGGGGGGTTGGCAGCAGGGTGATTGGCGGATGCTAGTAACCAAATCAGCAGCCCTCACAGGGGTACCGCTACATCTATATCTATATATAGATATACTGTAGATATATATATATCTATATATAGATTATATCTATCTATATATAGATATATTTATATATTTTAGCAGCGACCCTAAAGAATAAAACGGTGATTGTTGCAATATTTTATGTCACACTGTAAATAGATACCTAAAATGTCATGCTTCAAAATTGTGCGCGCTTGTGGAATCGCCACAAACTACGATATTTAAAAATGTTTACATTTTTTCATAGGTTACCTGTATAGAATTACAGAGGAAGTCTTGAACTAGAATTATTGCTCTCGCTCTAACGATCGCAAGCGATACCTCACACGTGTAATTTTGAATGCAGTTTACATATGTGGGCGTGACTTACGTATGCGTTCGCTTCTGCCAGTGAGCTCGCTGGGCTGGGGCGCTTTACATTTTTTTAAAATTTATTTTACTTATTTTTTATTTTTACGCTGTCCCTTCATTTTTTTTTTCACTTTTTTTTCTACTACAAGGAATGTATACATCCCTTGTAATAGAAATAAGCATGACAGGGCCTCTTTATTCCAAGATCTGGGGTCAAAAAGACCTCAGATTTCACATTTACACTTAAATGCAAAAAAAAAATCCTTTTAAGAGATGAAAAAATTCATCCCTTTAAGGCCAGAAGTGGGGTCAGAGGTCGCTTTGTTCCTCCAAAGGCATAGAGCCGAGTGGGGGCTATCTTGCCCTCACTCAGTTTCCAGCCCAGCCACGCAGAAGATTGGATCATCTCCAGGCTAACCAAAAGATCCGGTAAGCCCGGAGACGACCGGGAAGCGGCGGGAGGCACCTCTCCCACAGTTTATAATGATATGATAGGTAGTTGCGGCCATAACCCTGATATTGACGTATATATATATATATATATATATTGTGACAGACCTAGCCGGGAGAGAGACTTTTGGAGGGGACTGAATGCTAGCCTCTTGCCGATCGATCGTGGGCCCTGGCATTTGGGGGAACGGTGCTCTTTTTGAGCTGTATACCTGGGAACCCTGGAGGTGGTATTACTGTGGATTCGGGTCCTGGTCCCCCAGGACACACAGACTCTGGGGACCCTGGATTTGCCATATTAGGAATAGTGGCTGATTCATAATGCTGGGACAAATACTGTTAGGAGATGCTGATGTCAATTCCAGCCACCTGTCTGTCTGTTGCCTTCTAGAATGTGTATTGCAAATAAGTCTAGTATGGGATCTAAGAGTCATTAGATCCCCATTGTTGTTTGTGTTGATGAACTCTGCTATTGTGTGAAGAAGAGTCTGTGTTGATTTGTGATAATGTTGATTGTGTTTTCTGAGCTACAAGATGGCCAGTCTGGCCTAAAGGTCATGACTGAGTCATCTAGGCTGTCTAAAGGGATTAGTTAATTAGCCCATGTTAATTAGGTTTCTGGTCACAGGTGTACTGTATGTTCAGAGTAATATGAGCAGGAGGTATACACCTCCTCTTTTACTGTATAAAAGAGCCTGTATTCATTTCAATAAAAGAGATTCCTGGTTGAACTTACATACAGCCTGCCTGGTGTTTGTTCTGAGCTATCACAACTACTACACAACTGAGGCTAATTTAATAAAGATAAGGCACCAAGTGAGTTTATTTACCACCCTAATTAGTTACAGAACCTGCGTAATTCATATGTGTTGGGGTTTAAAGGGATGAGGTGGCAACCCTACCCCCTCTTCCACCATTAACAAGCCTTCTCTTCCCCACCTCCATCAATGAGCCTTGGCTGCCTATGACACCTGTTGCCAGTTTTCCTTCCTTGGACCTTTTTTTGGTAGGTCCTGATCACTGCAGAATGGGAACGTCCCACAAGAGCTGAAGTTTTGGAGTTGCTTTGACCCAGCAATCTAGCCATTACAGTTCGGTCCTTGTCAAAGTACTGTATATCAGCTTCAGGGGCAAAATATTCACTTGCTGCAGTATATATCCCACCCATTGTAAGGAGATAATCAATGTCAGTCACTTTACCTATCAGTGGTCATAGTATTATGGCTGAACGGTGTATTTAATTTATCTGAGAATGTGCCTGGAGTTCCGCTGTAAATACAATTGGTTACAAACCACAGCTCAGAATATATACCCAATGAACAGAAAACAGAGTTTCCCTTTAGTACAGAGAGGAACATATGATGGAACAGCTTTCTTTGATACATTGTAACATTCATCAACTTCTTTGTGCCTCTCTGGCATTGTAGGCTCTCCCATCTCGCTGGTAGCGCCATATATCTTCCGATATTAAACAATGATTAGCTCTGCCAGACATACAAAGCTGTAATTAGCTCTGATCACTTTGTAACGAGGAAGCTGGATAAACAGGAGGGGCCGCGCCGTCATCCATTATGTGCAGGTGAGGAGGGCTGATTGATAGATATGCTTCTCCAGTCAGTTTATAGAAAGACTCCGATCATTTATCATGCTGGAGGAAGCCAGCAAGCTCTGCCGGTGATGGCGGCTCTGCTCTCCACATACAGGAGATGTCTGAGTCTTCCCATGGTAAGGCCCACCATACACAGTTCAGGGTTTTCAGCTGATGGGACCAATTCAGTCTCAGCCGACACACCGGGGATAACTCATGAGAGATGACACAAGCGTTTGTGAGTGGCAGAAATGTCTATTAGCATCAATCGACGGCTGACTCTCAAGCTGGAGAGTCTGGGAGATCATGCCGGAACATTAACCACTTGTCACCAAATCACATATCTGGTACGTCATTTGACTTCAAGTGGTTGTGCTGGGATGACATGCAGCTGCAGGCATCACCCCAGGACCGGTTTTTAGAGTCGGGGGTTCTCGGCTCTCTTGTAGTAACAACCGGAGCAGATAATCAGCCGCTCAGTTGGTATTACAAGCAGTGGGATGGGACGTCCATTGTGGGGACGCACGGGCGCGCCCCCCCCTATCCATGCACCACAACCCTCCCTATCCATGCGCCTGGCCCCTTTCAGGAAGCTGGGCGCATGTATTCCTATGGCGGGGGTGGGCACGGGGTGTGTATTTTGAAGCACTGATTAGAGCTAATAGTCTTCAAAATAGGGTGGGCTCAGGGCGCAGAGCATTGTGTCCAGAGTCCACCCAGGTGTGTTGCAACAGCGAACGAATATTCGCTGTTACAACACTGATCCTCCTCCCGGCCAATTGGGAAGCGGGTCTGATATCTGTCACCCGATTGGATGAAAAGACAGGCCCTCCTATTGGATGCCTAGGAGGAGGGGAGGAGACGCATGGCGGAAACGAGAAGGAGAAGAGCCGCTGGCCAATGCTTGGATGCTCACGGAAGCCTGATCCCCATCACTGCCTGGTGCCCTGATTCCCACCACTGCCTGGTGCCCTGATTCCCACCACTGCCTGGTGCCCTGATCCCCACCACTGCCTGGTGCCCTGATTCCCACCACTGCCTGGTGCCCTGATTCCCACCACTGCCTGCTGCCCTGATTCCCACCACTGCCTGGTGCCCTGATTCCCACCACTGCCTGGTGCCCTGATTCCCACCACTGCCTGGTGCCCTGATTCCCACCACTGCCTGGTGCCCTGATTCCCACCACTGCCTGGTGTCCTGATCCCCGCCTCTGCTTGATGCCCCGATCCCCGGGCGCTGTTTGGTGCCCAGATCCCCGCCGCCTAGACAGCGGGGGGGGGGGGGAATAATGAAACAATACCACACATGTCTATGCGAATTTATCCTATTTGAAGTTCAAATTTCAGAAAAAGGGTATATTCTTTCTATTTTATTCTATTCTATTGTTTTTTTTCTATTCGATTCTTTTCTATTCTATTCTTTTTTTTTCTATTTGTATTCAAATGTGTCCTATTTTTAATTCAAATTTCAGAAGATCGTTATATTCTTTCTATTTTAATCTATTATATTCCTTTATTTTCTATTCTATTTTATTCTGTTCTTTGATTTTATTCTATTCTTTTTTTCTATTTGAATTTGAATTCAAATTTATTCTATTTGGAATTCAAATTTCAGAAGATGGTTATATTCTTTCTATTTTATTCTATTCTATTCTTTTATTTTCTATTCTATTTTGTTCTGTTTTACTCTTTTCTTTTCTATTCTATTCTATTTTTTTCCTATTCTTTATTTTCTATTCCATTATTCCTTTATTGTTTATTATATCCCTTTATTTTTTATTCTATTTTTTTTCATTCTTTTATTTTCTATTCTGTTCCATTTTACTGTATTATATTCTATTTTTTTTTCTATACCATTATTTTCTATTCTATTCTCTTCTATTCTATTCCTTTATTTTCTATGCTATTTGACTCTCTTCTGAAATTCCATTTGAAAATTATTCAAATTTGTTGTGAAAAGTATCCGAATTTGATTCGAAAACTATCCAAATTTCGTTATTAAGGATTCGTTTACAGTCGTTGCTATTGTAATTCGGAAATCCAGACACATCCGAATTCCCGAATAACTAAAAATTCGTCCGCATTTCGATTCGGAACGAAACGGTACCGCACATGTCTAGTAGTAGGACTTATGTTGGGACCATCTGAGTTCCATCTTGTAGAAGACTATTTGGGCTCCTGGGTTTTTGTACAATGCTGGTTTAACCATTTGCTCGTGTGAGTATGTACTCATTTATGTTCTAATAAAGTGTCATCAATAATGCGCCAGGCCTTTGTGCCCTTTTGTTTTGTGCAGTTTTGAGATTCTCTGATCTTAAGAGGGCAGCAATCGGCCTAACATTCCTGTTGTGGTTGAGAGCTGATGGTCACGACCTATGGCAGTTTGTTTGGTTTCTCAAGAACCTCTTAGCGTTACGGTGTCAAGGTTGTGTATCTCGGTGTGTGAATGCTTGGATAAGGATTTGACTGTAATTTTAGGGCATCCCCATGACATTTTTTTTCCCATTTGGTTAAACCCTAATGCAGGGCTGGGACAAGGGGTGGGCAAGAGGGAAGGCTGCCCTGGGCGCAATGGTTTACTGTAGGGATTTGGGGTGCCTTCCTTCTGTTATAAGGCTGACAGGGGAGTTATTGCTGGGTGTAGGATCCTGTCAGGGCTGCGCTCAGCCCTTCCTTCTCTGAGCTGGCTAATTGCCAGCTCCTATCTTTCCACAGTTACTCAGCTGTTGATGATATCCTGCTCGTCAGTCCTGCCTACTTAAGCCGTCCAGTCCAGAGGAGCTCTGCCTTTGCCTTGGTCAACATCACAGATACTCCTGCGATCCTGTTCAAGACTGGCTTTGCTGACATCCCTTCTGGCTCCAGATCCTGCTTGCTGTTCCACTACATTGATCCCTGACTTCTGGCTTGGCTGACTATCCGACCTGGTTACTGAACTTTGGCTATGTTTTGACTATGTTTGTTCTGTTTACTTTTATTATTAAACAAGTGTGATTGCAAGACTGTGATTGCACAGTTTGGCATCTTTGCCCTGGACGCTGGACAGTGGGGGCACCATTAGTCCATTAGGGGCACCGTGCTCCACCCCCTCTCTCCACGCCATCCCTTATATGAATAATGAATAGATTCATGCACATGAATCTATCCATGGCCGCCGTGGCCACCCCCAATTCAGGGGTCCGGCCCCTTTCAGGACGCCGGGCCCCGGAATTACAGTGGCGGGGGGGTGTTTTTTTGAAGCACCTGATTAAAGCCATAGACTCTAATAGGCTTCAAAATAGGGTGGACTCGGAGCGCAGAGCATTGCGCCATGAGCCCACCCAGGTGTTACTACAGCAAATGAACATTCACTATTCACTATTGTAACACTGATCCTCAATCCGGCCAATCAGAAGCAGGTCTGAGACCCGTTTTTCGATTGGCCCAAAAAAAGAGAAGAGTCCCAATTGGCAGCCGAGGAGGAGGGAGGAAATGGAAGCAGCTGATGCCCGTGGAGATCAGGGGAAGGGAAAGCCGTCGCCCCCACCGCCGAGGAGCAGGGGGAGTCGTCGGTGAAGCGCTGCACAGATGGGGTAAGTGCCCTTGACCTGCCAACCGACCAACCGCCGGAGGGGGGGTGTTACGGTTTGTTGCCCCCCCCAAAAAAATTACGACCGGCCCCCACTGGTGCTGGATGACCTTGTCCTGGCACTGCCCTAATGTGTACTGAACAGGGACAAAATCTTTCCTTCTGTGACCTCATAGCACAATACCGTTCATAATAAATCTGTTTGGTGCCTGACTCCGTACATTGTAACATTTGTCCCCAAAGAACATGCTACGGCGGTGACGGCGGCCTTTTCTCTTTCACGCAACTGTAAAGCTTTACGTTTCTGCTAATTGAAAAAATGTGGATGCCGGTCCTAATGATACCATCAGAGGCAGCAGCACAAGTCACCGACCTATCCAGAGACAAATAGGGACTTCCAGAAACTGTGAAGTTAATTAGCGAGATGGCGCGATACGGAGCGACTGTCACTGCGATACTATGGAAAAAAAAAATTGTTGCATGGCGCTGAAACCTGCGGGTGATGAACAGACTCAATCAGGACTATTTGCCCAGTAGAATTTTATCTTTATTTTATATTTAATAGCAACGCCTGCAGGCAGGGGCGGCTCGGCGGTGGCGTTTGGTACAATGCCGCTGTAATTGAATTTAGATTCTATCGGGTGAGCTGTAACCTTGTTATCCCCAGAAAGGTCATTATCTCCTTCTGATATTCATTTGAAGTTGGAGGTGAGAAAACAATGCACTTGTACATGACAATAGCCATTAGATCTGATGCCTGCATGCCGTGCAGCGCGGTGTAATGGATAGTGCCGGGCTTACGCAGTAACCGCAGCCAGACAGATAAATTCGCTCACAAACAATATACAGCAACTGTTGCTGCTGCTCTGCTGTATAGTGTTATGAGGGTAACAATACTGTTTAGTGTAGCACCCTCTAAATAGGTAATAGGTAAATGTACTTCTTTTTGGCTCCTCTGTAATCATTGGAGCAGCTATTGATTTCTCTGGACTGTTCTAGATGTCACAGACTGCAGATTTGATTGCTTCCCCCTGCTTCCTGGAGGCTTCCAGAACACAGAGGGCTAGGAGAGTCAAATGGGCAGCTTGAATATGTATTGTGATGCAGCCAATCCTTGGCGTGGTGTGCCCTGTAGGTGGCTGGGAGCTACATACATAGTCTGGGGAGCAGCCCTGTTTGTGTCCTGTTGGAGAAGTTCCCAGCCTCAAGGGCTGCTGCCCCTTTGAGGCGGTTCTGCTGGAGTCTGCTGATGTTCCCAGCTATAGCAGAGCTGGGGGGGTATATTCCCAATTACTCCTGGAGCTAAGGATTTGGTCTGGAGGACCAACTGAAGAGTGCCTGATGGGAGCTGGGAGGTGTGCAGCTGCCATGGGGAATTGTGAGTACTAATCCAAGCTCAAGAATCCAATGACTATGGGCTTTTCTACTTTCGGGGGACCAGCGGTAGCCCCCATCTCTGAGACTGCTCCTACAGGGTCTCAGCTCTGGCCTTCCCTTGGGTTACTGGTTTAAAAGTCAGGTCAAAGAAGTTGCAAATAGTGAAGTGTGTCCTCCTCTTACAAGTCAACTTTACTGGAGTATCCCATATATATATCCCATATATATATCCCATATATATATCCCATATATAACCCTACAAAGAATCACACAGGAAGTCCCTACTTTGAGTAAATTCAAGGTTCATTTTAACTGAAGCCCTGATGAAGGGGGAGTTTCTTCTGGCCTCCCAAAACTTGCCGTTTGTTTTAGTGCAAACCATACTTTAATTTGGACTCATGAAAGTGGTAGTAAACTCTGTACTAGGGATGAGCCGAACACCCCCCAGTTCGGTTCGCAGCAGAACATGCGAACAGGCAAAAAATTTGTTCGAACACGCGAACACCGTTAAAGTCTATGGGACACGAACATGAAAAATCAAACATGCTCATTTTAAAGGCTTATATGCAAGTTATTGTCATAAAAAGTGTTTGGGGATCCGGGTCCTGCCCCAGGGGACACGTATCAATGCAAAAAAAAAGTTTTAAAAATGGTCGTTTTTCCCCCCAGTCCATTACCAGTCCCTTTGGGCCTGGTATGAATATTAAGGGGAACCCGAACCAAAATTTAAAAAAAAAAAAATGGCGTGGGGGTTCCCCTCAAAATCCATACCAGACCCTTATCCGAGCACTCAACCTGGCAGGCCGCAGGAAAAGAGGGGGAGACGAGAGAGCGTCTCCCTGAACCATACCAGGCCACATGCCTTCAACATGGGGAGGGTGCTTTGCAAAGGACCAGACCTGAAGGGTCTGGTATGGATTTTGAGGGGGACCCCCAAGCCATTTTTCTTTAAATTTTGGCGCGGGGTTCCCCTTAATATGAATACCAGACCTGAAGGGCCTGGTATGGAATTTGGGGGGACCACCATGCAATTTTTTTAAAATTTTGGTTCAGGGTTCCCCTTAATATTCATACCAGACCCAAAGGGACTGGTAATGGACTGGGGGGATCCCATGCCGTTTTTTTCAATGACTTCTTTTATCTGTATTGCCGGGACCGACAATTCATTATAGCCGCCAGTACTTTTAAATTACTTTTTTCCTTTAGAAATGTCATTTTGTGCAGGGACTGTTCTAAACACGGGAAACATGCGCCACTTTACAGGCGTACTATAGACACCCCCCAGGTACGAAATTTAAAGTAATATTTCACTTTTATTGTTTCACTTTAAGCATTATTAAAATCACTGCTCCCGAAAAAACGTCCGTTTTTAAATCTTTTTTTTTGCATTGATCCATATCCCCTGGGGCAGGACCCGGGTCCCCAAACACTTTTTATGACAATACCATGCATATAAGCCTTTAAAATTAGCACTTTTGATTTCTCCCATAGACTTTTAAAGGGTGTTCCGCGGCTTTCGAATTTGCCGCGAACACCCCAAATTGTTCGCTATTCAGCGAACAGGCGAACACCCGATGTTCATCCCTACTCTGTACTACCACTTGTACCTACATGTAAGCCTATAAGGCTTACCTGTAGGCACTGTGAATATTTCCTAAACTTGCACAGTTCTGAAGGTCCGGCTTACAGTGCTGGACCTTCAGAGCCCGTGCCCAAAAAAAAGGTGGCTCCCGCACGCACAGGAGTGAGGTCATCACACCCCCGGCCCCTCATGTAGCCTGAGGCCGCGAACCCGGAAGGAGGATCAGGGGAAGATGTCCGCCGTTTCATCTGTGACATTGTGGCGCTGAAAAACTTTGTTCTAAGGTAAGTTTCTCATAATGTGCTAGTATGCAATGCATACTAGCACATTATGAGATTGCCTTGAAGGATTTAAAAAAAATGAAACTCATCCATGTTTTTATGGACCTTGCCTGCACTGGTGCGCAGTCATGTTGGAACAGGAAGGGGACATCCCAAACTGTTCCCACAAAGTTGGGAACATGAAATTGTCCAAAATGTCTTTGTATGCTGACAGCTTAAAAGTTCCCTTCACTGGAAGCCCAACCCCTGAAAAACAACCCCACACCATAATCCCCCCTCCACCAAATGATTTGGACCAGTGCACAAAGCAAGGTCCATAAAGACATGGATGAGCGAGTTTGGGGTGGAGAAACTTAACTGACTTCAACCCGATAGAACACCTTTGGGATAAATTGGAACAGAGACTGTGAGCCAGGCCTTCTCGTCCAACATCAGTGCATGACCTCACAAATGCTCTTCTGGAAGAATGGTCAAACATTCCCATAGACACACTCCTAAACCTTGTGGACGGCCTTCCCAGAAGAGTTGAAGCTGTTATAGCTGCAAAGGGTGGGCCAACTCAATATTGAACCCTACGGACTAAGACTGGGATGCCATTAAAGTTCATGTGTGTGTAAAGGCAGGCGCCCCAATACTTTTGAAAATATAGTGTAGGAGGACACACAGACAAAGTGGCACGACCCACAATAGTCCTCTTGTCCTGACCCAGACAGAAGTTGCCACTCACCTCCTGCAGTGCGGTGTGTTACCAACAGGCCATGGACCGACACCAGTCCATGGCCCAGGGATTGGGGACCCCTGCTCTGGGGTGTCTGTTTTTAGAAAATATATCATATTTAGGGAGGTTTAAATAATCATGAGGACTAACATGATTTTTTTTTTTTTTTAAACACGTGCAAAAAACGCGAAAAAAAATAAAAATATGGCTCTACAGCAAAAGGGTTAGGCAAAGGATTCTGCTATTTCTAATAGATATATGAGCCATAGGCTCTGCACACCCTTCCCCCTACTTTGCATTTCTCCAAGTCATAGGCTTTCTGCTGATGGCAAAAGTTAATGGAGGAGTCTGAAGTCAGTTGGCTGCGTTCTTACTTTTTCCCGTCAGAAAACTCAGCGAGAAGGGGCTCCCCAGACGCTCGCTTCCTCCCTTGTGAAATCAGGCCGCGGCATGTGTCTCGCGCTATTTGATGCGTTAAAATGACAAGCGGCATACCTGGGCCTCCGAGGAGTTGAGATGCCGGCTCCCCCCTATTTCATCTCAGCAAACTCGAATGAAAGTTCCTTTGTTTCCCGGTTGAGCTCCCGGTTTTCCACGCTCTGCACTCTCAGCATAACGTTCGGAAACACGTTTCTAAGAGTGTCGATCAGCAAAATCTCCAAAGGATTCCTCGGCGGGTGCATCTGGAGGCGTTTTACTGCTCATGAAATAATTGATTGTTCCACAAGAACGAAACTTTTTCAGCTGAGATGCTGCAAAATCTTTTTCTTTCTTTTTAATGTCTATCTGTTGCCCTACATGACAGGACACTGTTGTTGTGTGTTGTTTATATGGATCTTCAGAAGAAAAATGATACTGGGGGATTACAGCTTATACCATGAACAGAAAGGAGGACCTGACCTGGCATAAAATGGCCAGGCAATAACTGTGCTGAACTGCAGGGACTTTGTGGTACTTGTAGGTTCCTCCAACCAACGCCTTGGTTCTGAGCCTCCTCCCAGGTCCAGGTTGTACATGGTGCACCTCTACAAGTCAATATAAAGCATTCCCTCAGGATGGGATGATGACTTGGGTAAAAGTCTAATTTCCATGTACATCTAATGGCCATAATGTGACATTTTCCCAAAATACCGTACAGTGCCGCCCCCGGAGTGGCCACTGGTCATAGCTGGTTCTTCCCCAAATAGTAGAGAAGCTGCCCACCACCAAGAGCACCGGTCCATACACTTCGACTTCAATATCTCAGTCTAGGGCAAGGGTCTCCAAACTTTCTAAACAAAGGGCCAGTTTAGTGTCCTTCAGACTTTAGGGGGGCCGGACTGTGGCCAGTGGGAGTAGAAAATGTCCTGTGTCCAGTGGAGGGAATAGTGCCCTATCTTTGGTATCAGTAGGAGGAATAGTGCCCAATTGCTGGCGTCAGTGGGAGGAATACTGCCCCATTGTTTATGTCAATGGAAAGACTTCTGCCCCATCATTGGTGTCAGTAGGATGAAGAGTGGCCCATCATTGGTGTCAATGAAAATAATTCTGCCCCATTTTTGGTGTCAGTGGGAGGAATTGTACCCAACATTGGTGTCAGTGGGAGGAATTGTACCCAACATTGGTGTCAGTTTGAGGAATAGTGCCCCATTGTTGGTGTCAGTAGGAGGAATAGTGCCCCATCGTAGGTGTCAATGGAAAGGATTCTGCCCCATCAAAGGTGTCAGTAGGATGAAGAGTGGCCCATCACTGGTGTCAATGGAAATAATTCTGCCCCATCGTTGGTGTCAGTGGGAGGAATTGTGCCTTTTCGTTAGTGTCAGTGGGAGGAATAGTGGCCCGTCGTTGGTATCAATGGAAGGAATTATGCCCCATCGTTGGTGTCAGTGGGAGGAATAGTGCCCCATTATTGGTGTCAGTGAGAGGAATAATGCCCCATCATTATTTTCAATAGAAAGGATTCTGCCCCTTTGTGTCAGTGGGAGGAGTAGTGGTCCATCAGTGGCACCAAAGCACCCATGGGAACAAGGGCCTCTTCCCTACAACCCTGGGCTATGGTTGTCAGGGTCTGTGGGTGGGGTGGCTTAACGGAATCTGGAAGCCCCCTTTAACAATGGGATCCCCATATCCCAGCCCCCCTATGTGAATGCGTATCGGGTACATCGTACCCCTACCCATTCACCAAAAACATGTCAAAATGTAAAAACCACAATAAACACTTTTTGACAAGTTCTTTATTTAAAAATAAATAAAACAGTGTCCCTTGACAGTTCTTAAACAGGCAAGGGGCCACCTGGCTACGTCATGTGACATCAGAAGGGGCGGTACCACTGCCCCTTGCCTATATAAGAACTGTCAAAGCCCAGAGCAGGCAGATGGCGGGTAGCCTTCCAGGAGGCGGAGCGCTTTCATTTTTTTTGGGGGTCTGGAGGGCATCGTGATTGACGGTGGATGTACATCAAGGGACACTATTTATTTATTTTTTTTAAAAAAAGGATTTATTTAACTGTTTATTGTGGTTTTTATTTTTTGACACTTTATTGGTGAATGGGTAGGGGTACGATGTACCTGATACCCATTCACATAGGGGAGTGGGGGACCGGGATCTGGGGCGCTCACTTGTCCCCTCCCCTTTCCTGATTTTTTTTGGGGGGGGGGATCCTACGCCGCTTTTTAAAAATATTTTGGTGTGGGGTTCCCCTTAAAATCCATACCAGATCCGAGGGGCCTGGTATGGACCCTATGCCGTTTTTTAAAACATTTTTCTATTGCCGGGCAATGCCGGCATTCTTCATCTTTACATTCATTTATCTGTGGGGAAGCCTGCTGACAGATGGTGAATCATGGTTGTTAAGAACAGGTGAATCTTGGTTGTTAAGGATGCGGGCGGCTGGGCGGCCTCCCGGCCTGCTGCTTAACAACCAGCTATTTCTTCACACAGAATTCCGATCGGTCAATCGTTTTTTGACCAATCTGACTTCTAATTGTTCTGAAAAGTTGGAATTTGTTAGAAAACAAATAAATCAAAACAAATTTTAACGGATTTCAACTAAATTCGTTACTATTTCATTTGGAGATTTGGATGCATCCAAATCTCCGAATAACCAAAAATTTTGGACCAAAACGAATTGCACATGCCTATTTCTGAGCAGTCTCAGAGCTGCAGACCACGAGGCATGTTTCTTTGGTATCTGGTTACCTTGTGCCTCCGCACAACTACTGGTGGCCAATGTGATTTCCAGAAGAAGACCGCACAGTCACAGGAATCAGTTTAAGGTCTTTACTCACAAGTCCTCAGGATATCTGCCACCTTCTAGCTTCCTCTGGACACGTGTCAGCTTCTGCGGTATTGAGTCCTTGTGGATCGCCAACTCAGGGTTCCCCAGCTGAGGATGCGGAGACCGACCACTCACTCATGTGCACTGCCGAAAAATTTGTTCGTTTCCGTTTCATTCGTTTTTTTGGGTTTTTTCGCGTCATTCGTTATGATCGCAATTCGTAAATTCGAAAATATGAAAGAAAATCCGAAAATTCAAAAGAATAACTAACTAATAATAACTAGCTACCGTATATACTCGAGTATAAGCCAAATTTTTCAGCTCATTTTTTTGTGCTGAAAATGCCCCCCACTCGGCTTATACTCGAGTCAAGCACTTTTCTGCAGCAGAGAATGACATTTTCCGAACCAAATTTGGGGCCCCGTATCTCGGGGCCACTTGGTGCTAGGAACCCGAAATTTGGTGTGCAAACCTAGTAGAACACTACAACTACACTACGACATATCCAAAGCTGGGGTTCCTAGCACCAAGTGGCCCCGAGATACGGAGCCCCAAATTCGGTTCAGAAAATGTCAAGCACTTTTCTGCAGCAGAGAATGACATTTTCCGAACCGACTTTGGGGCCCTGTATCTTGGGGCCACTTGGTGCTAGGAACCCCAGCTTTGGATATGTTATAGTTCTAGTTCCACTGGGTTTGCAATCCAAATTCGGGGTTCCTACCACTAAGTGGCCTCAAGGTACAGGGCCCCAAAATTGGTCAGCTGTGTCCATCTGCAACAATGTCATTTCGGGACCCTTTGGGTCCAGAGACCCCAACTTTTGGCTGCAGCTAGGGGGCATCTAGGAACCCTTAGCTACCGAGTTTGAAGTTCGGGGGACCTATGGCTGCAAATAGGCACAGCGAGGCTGCAAATGGGCATTGTTGACTCTCTTTTCCACTTACAGTAGCTGTGCATTTCTCACCCTCGTCTTATACTCGAGTCAATAAGTTTTCCCAGTTTTTTGTAGTAAAATTAGGTGCCTCGGCTTATATCCGGGTATATATGGGATATTAAATTATAGGTATCGGAATTTCCTTTCAAATTTGGCTGTTAGTCAACGAAACGAGTACAAAATTATCCGAAATAAGGAATGCCGCATCTAAACGAATGGAACAGAACAAATTAATAAATAATAATAATAATAATAAAAAGTTTTCATTATTATTATTGTTATTTATTATTTATAATTCGTTATGTTCCATTTGCTAAGATACGGCATTCCTTATTTCGGATAATTCGGATAAAATCCGTTACGTTCACTAACATCCAAATTTGAAAGCAAATTCCAATTACCTATAATTTAATAGTTAGCAATAGTTAAGTTATTATTAGTTAGTTATTATTTCAGATTTTTGAATTTTCCAATTGCAGAATTCACGTAATTTTGAATTCACAAATCTCCGAATTTTTCAGAATTTACGAATTTTTAAATATTCAAATTGACGAATATTCGGAAAAATGTGTTAAACGGGTATTCGTTAATTCGGATACCTCCGAATGTACGATTTTTTCCGAATTTACGAATATTAATCATGCCTCTGGGAGTAATTGTAACTGCCAGCCTTGCAATGCCTCATGGGAAATGTAGTTCTACAACAGCTGGAGGCCCCCCTCAGGTTGCCTCCCCCCTGCCCTAGATGGAGCGGGCAATCATTTGAACAGTGAGTTTTTGTAAATCGACCCTGATGTGTCTATGGTCATAAAAATACTGCATAGGCCGGCAATGCCAAACATTCTCTGACTGGATGAGGTGGAGAGTGTGACATCACCGTCCTGCCTCACCACCTCATCCAATCAGAGGATGCTTTGTATTTGCTGAGGAAATTTAAAGCTGGTCTTAAAGTGGTTTCAAAGTAAGAATGCTTTTTATCCTAATGCATTCTAGGCATTAAGATAAAAAACCTTTAGGGATGTTTCACACCACAAAAATGCACTCCAGATCTGTTCCGGATGCGTTTCTGCATGTGCACTTTTAACACGTCTTTGGTGCGTTCCAGTGCTTTTTTGGGTGCATTCCAGATGATTTTTTCCTCTTTTTTTCTGATTGTTTTTCGCTGTACTGGAGTCTGGTGCATTTTTGATGCGTTCCATTGCATTCTGGTGCGTTTTTGATACGTTTTACTGTGTTCCAGTACAGTCCAGTGCAGGAAAAAAGCAGCACGTTCTACTTTTTTTTTTTTTCTGGAACTGAAAAGTCCTAGAACTGACTGCACTGGTGTGAACTATGCCGCTGGAAACCAAATAACCTACTATCCATGCGTTTTTGATGCAGAACCAGTGTGAACCGGCCCTTAGTGTGCAGCAGCCCCCGCCCCCCCCCCCCAATACTCACCTGAGTCCCATCTCGATCCAGCGATGTTGCACGAGACTCTCGGCTGTCCTGGACTCTCCCTCCTCATTGGTTGAGACAGCAGCGGGGGCACCATTGGCTCCCACTGCTGTCAATCAAAATAAGTGAGTCAATAAGGAGAGAGAAGGGCAGCCAAACCCCCGGCTCTGTGTCTGAAAGGACACGCTGAGCAGCAGCTTGGCTTAGGTGCCCCCATAGCAAGCTGCTTGCTGTAGGAGTACTTGGCAGGAGGGAGGGGCCAGGAGCGTTGGCGAGGACCCGAGAAGAGGAGGATCGGTGCTGCTCTGTGCAAAACCGTTACAGAGGAGGTAAGTATAACATATCATTTATATATATTATTTACATTTTTTATTTTTTTAATTGGCCCAATGACACGGCAAAGGGACAGATTGGAAACTTCTAAGAATTGTAACGTTTGTTTTTTGATTGAACACATTTGATACAATGTTCTCAGTGACAGTCAGGCTCGTTTCACACTTCCCGAGCTTGGGATCCAACTTGTGAGGGGGGGGGCGCAAAAAATTTTTGAAAAAAAAATCATCAATAGCAGCCACTGTGCCCATCAAACGCTGCCACTGTGCCCATCAAACGCTGCCACTGTGCACATCAAACGCTGCCACTGTGCCATCAAATGCTGCTACTGTGCACATCAAACACTGCCACTGTGCCCATTAAACACTGCCACTGTGCACATCAAACGCTGCCACTGTGCCATCAAATGCTGCCACTGTGCACATCAAACGCTGCCACTGTGCCATCAAATGCTGCCACTGTGCCCATTAAACGCTGTCACTGTGCCATCAAACGCTGCCACTGTGCCCATCATATGCTGCCACTGTGCCCATCAAACGCTGCCACTGTGCACATCAAACGCTGCCACTGTGCCATCAAACGCTGCCACTGTGCACATCAAACGCTGCCACTGTGCCATCAAATGCTGCCACTGTGCCCATTAAACGCTGTCACTGTGCCAACAAACGCTGCCACTGTGCCCATCATATGCTGCCAGTGTGCCCATCAAATGCTGCCACTGTGCACATCAAACGCTGCCACTGTGCCATCAAATGCTGCCACTGTGCCCATTAAACGCTGTCACTGTGCCAACAAACGCTGCCACTGTGCCCATCATATGCTGCCAGTGTGCCCATCAAATGCTGCCAGTGTGCCCATCATATGCTGTCCCTCCCGGGACACCCCGCTCACACCCCCCCCCCCCACGGATGGATCACGGGACACCCCGTGCAGGAGGACTGGCGCTTACCGGGTGTCCTCTTCTCTGGCATCTCCTCTCCAGTCATCTTCCTCCGCTCTGTCCCACTTCCGCCAAAGCGCTGAGCATCCAATAGGTCAATCAGGAAACAGGTCTCACTGACCTCCCTCCAGATTGGCGGGGAGGCAATGCAGTGTGAAAATTGTGAATATTCATTCGCTATGGTCACACAATTGGGTGGGATCAGGGCGCACTCTCTGCACCCCCGAGCTCACTGTTTTTTAAAGCCTATTAGAGCCTCTGGGCATCCCCCCTCGTAATGCCCAACCTGCCCCCAGACAGATGCCCACAGCTTCCGGACGGCAACAGATTTGTTTGTCACTATCTCGGTTACTTGGGGAGCCAGAGCCCAGTCTGAATAATGATTACAGGAAGATCACACAGGCATTCCCTGAAGTTGCTTCCAAGTCACGCTGAAGTCGCCTGGCAAAGTAGCACTGTAAGACCCCCTTCACACTGGGGCTGCCCATGCATTATCTGTTTAAGCAGCGCTTTTTGGCCACCAGCGGGGCACTTTTAACCCTCGCTGGCGGCCGAAGAAGGGGTTAAAAGCGCCCATGTTGCGGCGCTTCTGAAGAGCTTTTCAGGAGCATTTAATTCATTTCAATGGGCAGGGCGTTTTGGGAGCGCTGTATACAGCAGTGGCAGTCAATGGAATTTTTTTTTTTGGGGGGGGGGGCGGCAAACAGTATGCCACTAATCCCCCCTGGTCGGTCGCTACCACTTACCCCATCCGCGGCGGCTTCCCCTCGGCGGCGGCGGCCTCCGGTTCTCCTACTCTTCCCAAGTCATCAGGGGGACGGCGGCGGCTTCCGCTTCCTCCCTCCTCCTCCTCAGGTGGCCAATTGGGAGTCTTCTCTTTTCGGCCAATCAGAAAATGGGTCTCAACTCACCCGCTTCTGGTTGGCTGTATTGAGGATCAGTCTTACAACAGCGAATATTTATTGTAACACACCTGGGTGGGCTCTGTTCGAATCCTCTGCATTCCGAGTCCATCCTATTTTGAAGTCTATTAGAGCTCTAATCAGATGCTTAAAAAAAAAAAAAAAAAAAGGACCGCTGTAATTCATGCGCCTGGTGCCCTGAAAGGGGCTGGACGCATGAATAGAGGGTAGCCACGGCTGCTGTGGATAGATTCATGCATAGCATTGCATATAGGGTAGGCTGACCAGACGTCCCCGATTTCTGGGGACAGTCCCCGGATTGAGGACACTGTCCCCGGACCACGTCTGTCCCCGGATCTGTCCCTGGATTCAGGGGGGTGCCAATACTTATTGCTGACAGCCTAGCCCTAGCAGGACATGCAGCAATGTCAATATCCAGTATGGTTTGGATTGGTGGGCAAGCCGGGAGCGTAGGGCCGCAGTGACACTGAGAGTGAGTGGAGCTGTCAAACCCAAGCTCTGATGTCGGGGATGGGCGGGGCCGATATGCGGAGCTCCGCCCACTCTGTCAGACAGCCCGTGCATAAACAAATAGCCGGCGGTTTATGCATTGGTGGGCGGGGAGGAAGGTGGCAGGGGGCAGGACCAATGACCCGGAGAGAGGGGGCGGAGCCCAGGCTCCCCTAATTGGTGGGCCGCCACATGTATACAGCGCCGCCAAACCGCCCCAAAGACGCTGCTTGCAAGGCTTTTTCTAACGTCCCGAAAAGCGCACCGCCCCCCCCCAGTGTGAAAAGTCCCACTGAAGTGAATAGGAGGCGGGGTTTTTGGCGCTTTACCGGGGCTATTTCTAGCGCTAAAACACCCGAAAACCGCCTCGGTGTGAAAGGGGTCTAAAGTCTCGCAAAATTCAGGTGGCGGCAGTGTGAACCGAGCCTCAGTGGCAATGTGCAATGAAAATGCCAACAGGACTTATATATACCACGGATATTCAAAATGTTTATAATGTTATTACACAAATGTTTATTATCAAAAGACAAGAAAAATATTATGATATGGAATGAAACATATGATCAGAAAATAACCGTAACACGCATAACAAAAATAAAAGCAATTCACAGACAATTATTTTCAGTCCTGCACGAAAATATAGGCAAAACACTAGATGGCACTGTGGCATAATTAGGACGCAGCAACGCACAAAACTGCATTTCATCCCACTGATGATTAGCATATGGCTGCAGTGTATCTATAACCACATTTTTTTTTTTAAAGTTTGGATGGAGCCAGGAATGTCTTCAAGTTTTTTTTGTCTTTTTTAATGTATGTGTCACAACAATCCACAAGTTGTAAAGCGCTGCACAAACTGTTGGTGCTATATACTGCTATATAACCACACACTATACCTTTTTTTCATGTCATTCTTGTGTATTATTATTATTGTATTATTATTATGTTTCTCATTCCACACATTCTTCCCTTTTTTTCACATTTTTTTATCATTTTCTTTCCTTTCACTTTTTTTAAATTTGTTTTTATTTCACTTTTGTTGGTTGTTATTTCCTTCATATCTCATATCTTCATATTTTATTTCACATCCCCTATTTTCACTTTATCACTCATCTTTCACATCATTTTTCACTTCATTCATCCATCCCCATTATTCATCTTCACTATCCCCCCCCCCTTTTTTTTTCTCTCCCCCCCTTTTTTTCCTTACCTTTACTTTCCTTGTTTCAACCTTAATATTTCCCAATATTCTATTACCCTTATAATTACTATTAATTGAGTGATATTCTCCTAAAGCATTACTTTTTTTCACTCCAACAGTGATTGGGCGAGTCCAGGAACAATAGGGAAAGGGGTATCACCGCTCCAGGTAGATCAGATTGGAATGAACCTCTCCTCTAAATTAGAAGCCACAGGTGCTGGCAATGCATAGAGCAATGAGGATGAGAAAAAATTCTGGACAGCTGCACTCCAAAAATTCGCCTTTATTCGTGGACAGAAGAGCTGACGCGTTTCACACTATCAAACAGTGCTTAACCACTTCACCACTTAACCACTTCAATACCGGCCTCTTATACACCTTCCTGCCCAGGCCAATTTTCAGCTTTCAGCGCTGTCGCAATTCGAATGACAATTGCGCGGTCATGCTACATTGTACCCAAACAAATTTTTTTAATCATTTTGTTCGCACAAATAGAGCTTTATTTTGGTGGTATTTGATCACCTCTGCGATTTTTATTTTTTGGCCAACAAATAAAAAAAGTCCGAAAATTTTGAAAAAAAACAATCAGCACAGACCCCCCCTGCCAGGAGAGCCGCCGATCGGCTCTCCTCTACTTGCGTCTGTCAGACACAAGTGAGGGAAAGCCGGTCAACGGCTTTTCCTGTTTACATCGTGATCAGCCGTGATTGGACATGGCTGATCACGTGGTAAAGAGCCTCCGCTCCCTCCTTCGTGTGGGTTTAAGCGTGGCCTCTTGTAGGCCTTCATTTTTTGGCCCATTGTTTTTTTACCCCTCCCCCTTCGGAGTTGAGGTGGATGTGTTTCGCCGCATCGCTTGGATTCTTTGGCAGCTTATGGGTACAGCAATCAGGAGGTTTCTCTCAGCCGTGATTGGTAAATATA
Source organism: Aquarana catesbeiana (assembly GCF_042186555.1). Lineage (NCBI taxonomy): Eukaryota > Metazoa > Chordata > Amphibia > Anura > Ranidae > Aquarana > Aquarana catesbeiana. Next base: position 402,488,758 of record NC_133329.1, read on the forward strand.
TTCAAACTATTTATAAATGTGTCAAGATCAATATACATATATATTTTTCGCTTGTTGACATTTTGGTTTCTGAATGTTTCTATTACCATATATGTACTTTCTTTCTCTAGAGTTTTTTTACTCGCTCCCCCAGAAGAAGACCTCTACTGTAAAAGGTCGAAACGCGTCGGAGTTCTTCAGTATATTTACATACTTACATCATGCTATGTCTTTCCTCAATGGCTGTAATTTTTATGTACCTGTATTAGCTTTACCCACAGAGCTCATGTTTTAACCGCAACAAATGTCACTTTGATCTACGATTTTTTTCTAAATAAAACTATATTTTTTCAAAATATTGTATTCCATTGCTGCAATTCAAAACCCCACGGGGAACTCTTTTTATTATTTATGCCTTACTAGGGGCGTGCAGCGTCCTCTTTCTCACTAACAGTATCGTTTTCAATTTTTCCAACCCCGTATATAATAATAATAATAATAATATTTTACAAATTTTCGCGCTATCCTTACAGAGCAGTGGTGGTCAAGCTTCTAGATGCAGGGGGCCGCGGGTAACAGCACACAGGCTGGCTCGGGCTAATATCTAGCGTGGGCGCATTTGTGTACGCCAGCGCGCATAAGTGCACGTGTCCACGCACACTGGTGCCAAGCTGCCCATTTAACCGCTTGCCACCCGCCCACGGTCAAATGACGGAGGGACGGGCGCGGCTCTCGTCTGGGGAGTACGTCCTATTTTTTCGCCCCAGAATGGCCACTCTCGCGCGCCCCGCGACCACGCCGTGTTCCTCGGACACGGCACGACCCCAATCTCTGTAAAGAGCCGATCACGCGGCTCTTTAACCATCTGATCGGCTGTGTCCAATCACGGAAGTGCCGGTGATTGGCTCTCATCTCCTCACGCTGACAGAGTGTTTGGCGAGGAAAGCTGATCAGCGGCATCTCCTCGTAGGGAACACCCGGATATGTAATCAGGGCACTGATCATCAGTGCCCTGATTACAGTAAAGCCCCCCAGTGCCACACATTAGTGCCCAGCAGTGCCACCAATCAGTGCCCATCAGTGCAACCAATCAGTGCCCATAAGTACCCATTAGTGATGCCAGTCACTGCTGCCTTTCAGTGTCCATCAGTGCCTGCTCATCAGTGCTGCCCATCAATGCCTCTCATCAGTGCCACCTATCCGTGCCCATCAGTGCCGCCTATCCGTGCCACCTATCAGTGACCACCAGTGCCACCTATCAATGCCCATCAGTGCCACCTATCAGTGCCCACCAGTGCTGCCCATCAGTGCTTGCTGCCTATCAGTGCTCATCAGTGCCACCTATCAGTGCCCATCAATGCAGCATATTAGTGCCTCCTCAGCAGTGCCACCTAATCAGTGCCCATAAGTGTAGCCTCAGCAGTGCCCATCAGTAAAGGAGAAAAATCACTAATTTACTGACAGAAACTTTTTGGTGTTTTTTCTTTTTTTTTGTAAAAAATAAAAAACCCAGCAGTGATTAAAGGGGTTGTAAATCCTTATGGTTGTTCACCTTAATGCATTTTATGCGTTAAGGTGAAAAACCTTCTGTAGTGCTGTAGCCTCCCAGCCCCGCCCCCCCGTTTTACTTACCTGAACGCTGTCATCCTCTGTCTGGGAACGAGCATACTAGCTCTAGCTGGTGTCTCGTGTCCTTACTGGATAGTTTAATAGCAGCGCAGCCATTGGCTCCCGCTGCTGTCAATCAAATCCGATGACGCGGCACCCAATGGACACAGATGCAGGACTCGGGAGCACGCCCTCATGAGTGTCTACCTTAGGGGAGCCTTCTCCAACGTGGACACTCGATGCGGGGGAGGAGCCACCAGCGCCGCTGAGGGACCCCAGAAGAGGAGGATGCAAAACGAACTGCACAGTGGAGGTAAGTATGGCATGTTTGTTATTTAAGGAAAAAAAAAAACAAGGGGTTTACAACCCCTTTAAATACCACCAAAAGAAAGCTCTATTTGTGTGAAGAAAATTATAAAAAATGAATATGGGTACAGTGTTGTATGACCGCGTAATTGTCATTCAAATTGTGAGAGCGCTGAAAGCTGAAAATTGGCTTGTCCTCAAGTACCCCAACAGGTCATGTTTTCAGGATTTCCCTCAGATGAAACGACTGTGGTAATTACTAAGGCAGTCAAACTGATCACATCACCTGTGCAAAATAATGGAAGGCCTGAAAACATGACCTGTTGGGGGTACTTAACCACTTAAGGACCAACCTCTTTCTGAGATTTGTTGTTTACAATTTAAAAACAGATTTTTTTTTTGCTAGAAAATTACTTAGAACCCCCAAACATTATACATTTTTTTTTCTAACACCCTAGAAAAACAAAATGGCGGTCGTTGCAATACTTTCTGTCACGCTGTATTTGCGCAGCGATCTTACAAGCGCACTTTTTTTGGAAAAAAATACACTTTTTTTTTAATTAAAAAATAAGACAACAGTAAAGTTAGCCCAATTTTTTTTTATCTTGTGAAAGATAATGTTACGCCAAGTAAATTGATACCCAACGTGTCACGCTTCAAAATTGCGCCCGCTCGTGGAATGGCGACAAACTTTTACCCTTAAAAATCTCCATAGGCGAAGTTTAAAAAATTCTACAGGTTGCATGTTTTGAGTTACAGAGGAGGTCTAGGGCTAGAATTATTGCTCTCGCTCTACCGATCGCGGCGATACCTCACATGTGTGGTTTGAACACCATTTTCATATGCGGGCGCTACTCACATATGCGTTCGCTTCTGTACATGAGCTCGTTCTTATTTATTTTACCTTTTATTTTGTATTTTTGCACTGTTTTTAAAAAAAAAAAAAAAAAAAATAGTGTCACTTTTATTCCTATTACAAGGAATGTAAACATCCCTTGTAATAGAAAAAAGCATGACAGGACCTCTTAAATATGAGATCTGGGGTCAAAAAGACCTCACATCTCATATTTACACTAAAATGCAATAAAAAAAAAATAACAATAATTTTGTCATTTAAAAAAAAGAAAAAAAAAAAGAGCTATGGGCGCAAGTGACGTTTTGACGTCGCTTCTGCCCTACAATGATATGGAGACAGGTGGGGGCCATCTTCCCCTCACACGTCTCCATGTCAGGCCACAAGAAGGATCCTTTCCCCCCGCCGATAAAAGTGATCTCGCGGCGAATCCACCTCAGAGACCACTTTTATCTTAAACTGGACCGCTCACTGAAGAAGACACCTCTTCAAACATCTGACATATAACGACGGTGGGCATTCCGGAAGTGGTTAAGTACTGGAGTTGAGAAACCTTGCTGTAAAGCATCTCCAAAGCCTCCATAGAAGTCTATGACAACGCTCGCTTACAGCACCTGAAGTTTTTGAGAGGCTTTTATTCAGGGTTAGCTTCCCCTGGTTTTGGAGGTATTGCAAGTATGAGATATCCCAGGATGAACTGGGAAACCAACAAGTGGGTCACTTCCGGTTCATGTGTATATACTCTGGGAGTATCTAGTGCAGACCTCACGTCTGGTGTGCAGCGTTGAGTAACAGGTAGGTGAGCAGGGTTCAGACCATAGAGGAACAACTAGCAAATAGCGTAGTGGTGTGCAACATGGGAACGTTATAGCAAAAGGTGTGTGGGGACCGGAGATGTCTAAGCGGGAGAGGATCAGCAGAGATGGGGGACCAAGAGAAACTAGCAGATGCCAAACTTGGTAGTGGGATCAATATAGCAGGAGGTGAACAGGGACCAGAGAGAGAGGAGGATCAGCAAACCAGAACATCATCAGAGCTGGTTACTACTGAGTGGGGATCAGCAGAGCTGGGGATTATTACTGAGTGGGGGATCAGCAGAGCTGGGGATTATTACTGAGTGGGGGATCAGCAGAGCTGGGGATTATTACTGAGTGGGGGATCAGCAGAGCTGGGGATTATTACTGAGTGGGGGATCAGCAGAGCTGGGGATTATTACTGAGTGGGGGATCAGCAGAGCTGGGGATTACTACTGAGTGGGGGATCAGCAGAGCTGGGGATTACTACTGAGTGGGGGATCAGCAGAGCTGGGGGGGGGACTACTGAGCATGGGATCTGCTGAACAAGGGTACAAATAATCCGAGAATCTCCTGACCAGGGGTACTAATAAGTTTGGGATCTGCTGAGGAGGGGTACTAATGAGCTGGGGATCTGCTGAGTGGGGGTACTACTGAGGTAAGCCTACTTTATAACAAATAGAAAATCAACACACATAGGGCATTTGCCAAGCTTCAAAAAAGTATCACAGAAGCATCAAAAAAGCATGTTGAAGCGGTAGCTGCTTTAATGTGTGTTGAAGTCGAAGCAAGTGTAAATTAGCTCTTAAGATTTGACATTGTAGCGTTGCACTTTTTCTTACTATTATGTATTCATTTGGTATTGCAAATTTGAGCAGAATGTGTACAGGGACCGGAAAGAGATGACTGAGCAGCAGAGGATCAGCAGAGCTAAGGGACCGGAGCAGGAGAAACTAGCAGATGCCACACTTGGTGCACAGCATGGGAGCAATATAGCAGGAGGTGAACAGAGACCAGAGAGGAGGATTAGCAAACCAGAGCATCAGAAGAGCTGGGGGACACTACTAAGCAGGGGATTAGCAGAGCAGGGGGTTACTACTGAGTGGGGGATCAGCAAAGCTGGGGGTTACTACTGAGAGGGGGATCAGTAAACCAGGGCATCAGTGGAGCTGGGGGATACTACTAAGCAGGGGTTCAGCAGAACATCGGGTTACTACAGAGTGGGGGATCAGCAAAGCTGGAGGTTACTACTGAGAGGGGGATAAGCAAACTAGAGCATCAGTGATGCTGGGGGATAGTACTAAGTAGGGGTTCAGCAGAGCATGGGGTTACTACTGAGAGGGGGATCAGCAAAGCTGGAGGTTACTACTAAGTGTGGAGTCAGTAAAGCTGGGGGTTACTACTGAGCGGGGGATCAGTAAAGCTGGGGCTTACTACTGAGTGGGGGATCAGCAAATTTGGGGGTTACTACTGAGAGGGGGATAAGCAAAGCTGGGGGTTACTACTGAGAGGGGGATAAGTAATGCTGGGGGTTACTACTGAGAGGGGGATAAGCAAAGCTGGGGGTTACTACTGAGAGGGGGATAAGCAAACCAGAGCATCATTGATGCTTGGGGATACTACTAAGCAGGGGTTCAGCAGAGCATGGGGTTACTACTGAGTGGGGGATCAGCAAAGCTGGGAGTTACTACTGAAAGGGGGATCAACAAAGCTGGAGGTTACTACTGAGTGGAGGATCAGTAAATCTGGGGGTTACTGAGTGGGGGATCAGTAAAGCTGGGAGTTACTACTGAGCGGGGGATCAGCAAAGCTGGGGGTTACTACTGAGTGGGGGATCAGTAAAGCTGGGGGTTACTACTGAGTGGGGGATCAGAAGAGTTGGGAGTTACTACTGAGTGGGGGATCAGTAAAGTTGGGGGTTACTGAGTGGGGGATCAGTAAAGCCAGGGGTTACTACTGAGTGCAGCAAAGCTGGGGGTTACTACTGAGTGGGGGATCAGTAAAGTTGGGGGTTACTACTGAGTGGGGGATCAGCAGAATTGGGAGTTACTACTGAGTGGGGGATCAGTAAAGCTGGGGGTTACTACTGAGTGTGGGATCAGCAAAGCTGGGGGCTACTACTGAGAGGAGAATCAGCAGAGCGGGGGGTACTACTGAGCAGGGGATCTGCTGAACTAGGGTAGTAATAAGCTGGGGATCTGCTGAGCAGGGGTACTAATGAGCTGAGGGGGTCTGCTGGGCTCCTTTAAAACAAATAGAAAATCAACACATACACAGGGCATTTGCCAAGCTTCAATAATGCCGAAGCAAGTATGAATAAGCCCTTTAGTATTTTATATTACACATTGGAGCGCTGTACTTTTTTCTTACTATTATGTATTCATTTGATATCACTAATTTGAGTGTTGGGGGCATCTTACCCGAGCCCAGTTATTTTTTTTTTTCTTACGTTATCTACATTTGTATTGTCAGATTTCGGTACCACGAGAAGTCACCATTCTTTGTGATGAGCCCACGGTCTGCAGAAGCATGGAGGTGTCAGATAAGTCACGGCGCGCAATGCTTTAATTCCTCCTCCACATTCAGGTTCATTGACTCTTGGCGATATTTCTAGCGGTTTCCGTCTGTGAAGCATGTCAGTCGGATCCATTAAGGCCAAGAACGGGCCGATAATGATGATGTTTTTTGCCTTTTATGCCCAGGCTTCACCTCCAGTGGTGAGCAGAAAATGTAGCTTCGCATTACTTGCGCAATTTAACATGCTGATTACACATAATACATGTAATCCGTGTTCATAAATAGCGGTTTCTACAGATCTGGCGCTACAGACGTCTAAACTCCCTCCGCTGATACTTTCCTGAATAAATAACGTGTGCAGATGAAAAATCCGAGCAGAAAATAATCATATCAGAAATGAATTACAGATCTAAGCGCTATAGTATTAACCCAAACAGGTCCGGACTGGGACAAGAAATAGGCCTGGGCATTTTAAACTTGGCAGCCTAGTCCCTGGGGTGAGTAGGTCGGGGATGTGGGGCGGGCGTTCCCCTTAGTGGTTGGTGACCAGATATTCATCCTGAGAACCATCCCAATCCAGCAAAGAGACATCCCCAATCCTACAAAGAGACATCCCCAATCCTGCAAAGAGACATCCCCAGACCAGCAAAGATGGCTCCAGACCAGCAAAGAGACATCCCCAGACCAGCAAAGAGACATCCCCAGACCAGCAAAGAGATGGCCCCAGACCAGCAAAGAGACATCCCTAATCCTGCAAAGAGACATTCCCAATCCTGCAAAGAGACATCCCCAGACCATCAAAGAGACGGCCCCAGACCAGCAAAGAGACGGCCTCAAACCAGCAAAGAGAAGGCCTCAAACCAGCAAAGAGACATCCCCAGGCCAGCAAAGAGACGGCTCTAGACCAGCAAAGAGACATCCCCAAACCAGCAAAGAGACGGCCCCAGACCAGCAAAGAGATGGCCTCAAACCAGCAAAGAGACATCCAAAGGTCAGCAAAAGAGACGGACCCAGTCCAGCAAAGAGACGGCCCCAGTCCAGCAAAGAGACGGCCCCATACCTGTAAAGAGACGGCCCCAGACCAGCAAAGAGACGGCCTCAAACCAGCAAAGAGACATCCCCAATCCTGCAAAGAGACGGCTCCAGACCAGCAAAGAGACATCCCCAAACCAGCAAAGAGTTGGCCCCAGACCAGCAAAGACACGGCCTCAAACCAGCAAAGAGAAATCCCCAGGCCAGCAAAGAGACGGCCCCAGTCCAGCAAAGAGACAAAGAGACGGCCCCATACCTATAAAGAGACGGCCCCATACCTGTAAAGAAACAGCCCCATACAGACAGCCCCATACCTGTAAAGAGACAGCCCCATACAGACAGCCCCATACCTGTAAAGAGACAGCCCCATACCTGTAAAGAGACAGCTCCATACAGACAGCCCTATACCAGTAAAGAGACAGCCCTATACCTTCAAAGAGACAGCCCCATACGTGTAAAGAGACAGTCCCATACAGACAGCCCCATACCAGTAAAGAGACAGCCTCATACCAGTAAAGAGACAGCCCCATACCAGTAAAGAGACAGCCCCATACATGTAAAGAGACAGCCCCATACATGTAAAGAGACAGCTCCATACAGACAACCCCATACCAGTAAAGCGACAGCCCCACACAGACAGCCCCATACCAGTTAAGAGAACAATAATGCGCATGGGGGGAGCCATCACAGTGTCCCGGCCGGTGTTTTGAGAGAGGCTGCTGTCTGTCTCCTTCAGTGTAGCTAACTAGCTATACCTCCAGTGTGGCCAGCCCACGCGGTGTCTGTCCCCTGCATGTACTTCCTGCATGTCACAGAACAGGAGCCTTCTCTTCCACCGCCTCCTGCACCTAAGTGTGCTGGCACTGGCCCTGCTTTAGGAATGCCTGTATAGCGGGGGTGAGCGGCTGCCGCGGTCTGTGTTAACCCCGCCCTGACCGTGGTCGCCGCTTACCTCCCGCTGTGCGGCCCAGTCATCAAGAGGCCGCTCTTCCTACAACATGCAGCCCAGGGACCACGGCCCACCGGGACAAACGCCCGGGGTGCCCTATGGCCAGTCCGGGCCTGAACCCAAATAATTTTACATAGCATAAAGGAATATACAGCATCTCACAAAAGTGAGTACAAGACCCCTCAAATTTCTGTAAATATTTTCTTATATCTTTTCATGTGACAACAATGAAGAAATGACACTTGTCTACAATGTAAAGTAGTGAGTGTACAGCTTGTATAACAGTGTAAATTTCCTGTCCCCTCAAAATAACTCAACACACTCAACACACAGCCATTAATGTCTAAACCACTGGCAACAAAAGTGAGTACACCCCTAAGTGAAAATGTCCAAATTGGGCCCAATTAGCTATTTTCCCTCCCCGTTGTCATGTGACTAGTTAGGTCGGACTTCGCTGGGTCACCTGATGTAAGGACGGACTCTGCTGGGGGTACCTGATGTAAGGACAGGCTCCGCTGGGAGCACCTGATGTAAGGACGGACTCTGCTGGGGGCACCTGATGTAAGGACAGACTCCACTGGGGGCACCTGATGTAAGGACGGATGCCGCTGGGGACACCTGATGTAAGGACGGACTCTGCTGGGGGCACCTGATGTAAGGACAGGCTCCGCTGGGGGCACCTGATGTAAGGACAGACTTCGCTGGGGGCACCTGATGTAAGGACAGACTCTGCTGGGGGCACCTGATGTAAGGACGGACTCCGCTGGGGGCACCTGATGTAAGGACGGACTCTGCTGGGGGCACCTGATGTAAGGAGGGACTCCGCTGGGGGCACCTAATGTAAGGACGGACTCCGCTGGGGGCACCTGATGTAACGACGGACTCTGCTGGGGGCATCTGATGTAAGGACGGACTGCGCTGGGGGCACCTGATGTAAGGACAGACTCCACTGGGGGCACCTGATGGCATCTGGTGGCAGGCGACATGGCAGGTGACACACTCAGGGCTCCCACTGATTCTGCATTATGGTGAGTTAAATTATTTAATTTTATATTACAATGTAATAATAGAAATAATGCGCTTCAATTATCCTGACACCATAACAACCATGGTGCCGGGATGAATGAAGCGCTAACACCAGGTGTTTGGAGTATCTTTATCTGCTGATTGTTAAACTTTCTAGAATACACATATTTCTATTGTGGTGTAGGATCTGGGCCTGCTATCCCTCCATCTCTATCCCTCCCTCTCCCTCCATCCCTCGCTCATCTCAGACTCTAACCACACCCCCTTAGAGCCACGCCCCTTTAGGCTACGCCCGCTATTACGGCAAAACCACGTCAATTTTTTGCGATGTCACGCCTACAAATGAATGTCCCGCCCCTAATTGTAATAAGAGGCGTGGCTTATGAGAAGTGGGATGGGTCAAAAAGGAAGGGTGGGGTCTGGCACCCCCCCATCCTAAAACTTCACCAGCCGCCACTGCTGGAAGTTCAACATGGCACTCTGAGGATCTGGAAAAAAAAAGAATTGTTGCTCTACATAAAGATGGCCTAGGCTATAAGAAGATTGCCAAGACCCTGAAACTGAGCTGCAGCACGGTGGCCAAGACCATACAGAGGTATAACAGGACAGGTTCCACTCAGAACAGGCCTCACCATGGTCCACCAAAGAAGTTGAGTGGAGGTGCTCAGCGTAGGAGAGGAGGGAAGCCGGAATCACTGCAGGAGGAAGGGGCACACAGGGGGGCCCAGACAGCAGATGGAAGGGGCACATGTGCTGGAACTAATCCCCCTGCAGTGGTGCAGCCGGAGGGAGAAAGAAGAGGAGAAGCTGGCAGTGCTGCATAGGGGAGGGAGAAGAGGATCGGTGTCTGCAACAAGACAGTACAACTCAGCAGCTTCCGGCAGGACAGAAGAGGAGGGAAGCTGGCAGCGCTGCCCAGGCCCCCCTTTTTGAACTGATGGTGCCCGGGCCCAGTACAGGAGGGCTGGCTGTACTGCCTTATCAGCGGCCCTGACTGTTGTGATTAGACGTGTGCAGAACAAAAAAATGTGTTCGGTTTAGTTTCGATTTGAAATAAACTAATTTCATTTAGTTCAATTGTTTTCGGAAATTATTTAGTTTTGTTTCCGTTATTCGTTTTCAAATGCGATTCGACTTTTCGAATTCACCCAAATTGAATTTAATCGGCATTCAAATTCAAATTTTTTTTTTCACATCTAAGAATTGCAATTTGTTTACATTTCATATTCATTCGTTTCCACATTCAAAGAAAATTCAAATTTCGTTATTTCGGAGGAATTTTGTTTCATTATTTCAGAGGATTCGTTTACATTCGATAGTATTGCGATTCGGAATTCGGATACATCCGAATTTCTAAATAACAAAAAATGTGTCCGAATTTCGATTCGGAACGAAATGAATGGCACGTGCCTACTTGTGATCACCTCTTCCCGGCACTCGATCTCACTCACCAAATAGATATGCCTCTCACGAAAACGATCGGCATGTAAAGCTCTTTATTAGATATTAGCTCTCATTATTCTTCTGTTTTTCCACCTTCACATTCTATTGTCGTTACAAACAGCTCAACCAAGCGGCTTAGGATTGGGCCAGAAAGTCAGAGTCTCTCGTACGGTTGGCGACGGGTCCAAACTTGGGCAGACCTGATTGTGGGTACAGGGTACAGCAACAATCCTTGGATGGCACAGGTAAGCTTCCAGCAGGAGGCAAAGGTCACTTCAATGACTCTTTAGTGTTCCATCATCTTATTCCATGCCACAGCAGACACTGACCACTGACTTCAAGAGCCCTGATGTAAGGGGGGAATCTGACAGGGTCCCTTAAATAAGGGGGGGGGGGGGGGGACTGTGATGGGGACCTTGATGAAGGGGGTAATCTGAAAGGGAATCTGATATAAGTGGGGACTCTGATCAGGACCCTGATATAAAGGGGGACTCTGATGGGGAACCTGATGTAAGGGGAAATCTGAAGGGGACCCTGATATTAGGGAGGACTCTGATGTAGGGGGGGGGGGGATCTGAAGGGGACTCTCATATAAGGGGGATTCTGATGGGGAGCTTGATGTAAGGGGGGATTCTGATGGTGACCCTGATATAAGGAGGGAGTCACATGGGGACCCTGATGTGAGGGGGGAATCTAATGGGGACCAGTGGCGGCTAGTGGATTCTTCTTTTGGGGGGTGGCAAACAAACAGATCCCCCCCATGCGATGTGGCACGGCGCTGAAACAGCACACCCCCACACGGCGGTCCGGCACTTACCTGCTCGTGTAGCGGAGTTGTGATGTCCTCTCCTCCTCTCCTGAAGTGCGGGCAGCGGTCGTGGCGGCTCCGATGTCCGCTCCCCCAGCTTCCTCCGCCGTATCTCCTCTTACACCAAAGCGCTAGGCATCCAATAGGATCGCCTGATGCTTTGGCCAATCGGGAAACACGTAACATGTCTCACAGACCTGCCTCTTGATTGGCGGGGAGGAACTTTAGTGTGATAATAATGAAAATTCATTCACGATGGTCACACAGCTGGGTGGCCTCTGCGCTTCGAGCTCATCCTTTTTTGAAGCCTATTAGAGCTTGTGCTTAAAAAAAAACACCCCCCCCCCGCATTGGAATCCATGGTCCGGCGCCACTGATATGTATATCAGGGGGCCGGACGCATGGATAGGGGAGGAGGTTCCTGTGCGCCCTCTATGGACAGGCTGCCACTGATGGGGACCCTGATGTAAGTGGGGAATCTGATGGGGAACATGATGTAAGGGGATCCTGATGGTGACCCTAATATAAGAAGGGACTCTGATGGGGACCCTGATGTAAGGGGGAATCTGATGGGAACCTGGATGTAAGTGCGGATCCTGATGGGTCAACCTGATGTAAGGGGGGATAGGATGAGGACCCTGATGTCAGGGAGGGATCTGATTGGGACCCTGATGTAGGGGGAAATCTGATGAGGACCCTGATGTCGGGGGGGGATCTGATTGGGACCCTGATTTCAGGGGGGAATCTGATTGGGACCCTGATGTAGGGGGAAATCTGATGAGGACCCTGATGTCAGGGGGGGGGTCTGATTGGGACCCTGATGTAGGGGGATTCTGATGAGGACCCTGATGTCAGGGGGGGGATCTGATTGGGACCCTGATGTAGGGGGAAATCTGATGAGGACCCTGATGTCAGGGGGGGAATCTGATCGGGACCCTGATATAAGGAGGGACTCAGATAGGGACCCTGATGTAAGGGGGGAATCTGATGGGGACCCTGTTATACATGGGGGCTCTGATGGGAAACTTGATGTAAAGGGGGACTCTGATGGGTAATCTGATGTAAAGAGGGATCTGATTGGGTCCCTGATTTCAGGGGGGAATCTGATTGGGACCCTGATGTAGGGGGAAATCTAAAGAGGACCCTGATGTCAGGGGGGGGATCTGATTGGGACCCTGATGTAGGGGGATTCTGATGAGGACCCTGATGTCAGGGGGGGATCTGATTGGGACCCTGATGTAGGGGGAAATCTGATGAGGACCCTGATGTCAGGGGGGGGATCTGATTGGGACCCTGATTTCAGGGGGGAATCTGATTGGGACCCTGATGTAGGGGGAAATCTGATGAGGACCCTGATGTCAGGGGGGGGGTCTGATTGGGACCCTGATGTAGGGGGATTCTGATGAGGACCCTGATGTCAGGGGGGGGATCTGATTGGGACCCTGATGTAGGGGGAAATCTGATGAGGACCCTGATGTCAGGGGGGGAATCTGATCGGGACCCTGATATAAGGAGGGACTCAGATAGGGACCCTGATGTAAGGGGGGAATCTGATGGGGACCCTGTTATACATGGGGGCTCTGATGGGAAACTTGATGTAAAGGGGGACTCTGATGGGTAATCTGATGTAAAGAGGGATCTGATTGGGTCCCTGATTTCAGGGGGGAATCTGATTGGGACCCTGATGTAGGGGGAAATCTAAAGAGGACTCTGATGTCAGGGGGGGGGATCTGATTGGGACCCTGATGTAGGGGGATTCTGATGAGGACCCTGATGTCAGGGGGGATCTGATTGGGACCCTGATGTAGGGGGAAATCTGATGAGGACCCTGATGTCAGGGGGGGATCTGATTGGGACCCTGATGTAGGGGGAAATCTGATGAGGACCCTGATGTCAGGGGGGGATCTGATTGGGACCCTGATGTAGGGGGATTCTGATGAGGACCCTGATGTCAGGGGGGGATCTGATTGGGACCCTGATGTAGGGGGAAATCTGATGAGGACCCTGATGTCAGGGGGGATCTGATTGGGACCCTGATGTAGGGGGAAATCTGATGAGGACCCTGATGTCAGGGGGGGATCTGATTGGGACCCTGATGTAGGGGGATTCTGATGAGGACCCTGATGTCAGGGGGGAATCTGATGGAGACCCTGTTATATGTGGGGGCTCTGATGGAGACCTTGATATAAAGGGGGGACTGATGGGGAATCGGAAGTACTGTAAGGGGAAAATCTGATGGAGACCTTGATATAAGGGGGGCTCTGATGGGGAGCTTGATGTAAGGGGGGACACTAATAGGAACCCTGATGTAGGGGCAACTCTGATTAGGATTTTATTCAGCCCATGAATATTTGTAAAATGTATGGTGGCCCTCATGCTAATAATTTTGCAGGCCTCCGCTGTATAGTGCATTGTGGTGCCGTGCCATTCAAAATGAATAGCACCACAATGCACAAGCACATGTAGCATTGACGTTGATTGACGGTTCCATTGACGTTCATTGACGGTTCCATTGACATTCATTGACAGTTGCATTGACATTTATTGACGGTTCCATTGACGTTCGATGACGGTGCCATTGACGTTCATTGACGGTTACATTGACATTCATTGACGGTTTCATTAATGTTCATTGACGGCTGCATTGACATTCGCTGAGGGTTCCATTGACGGTTGCATTGACGGTTCCATTGACGTTCATTGACATTCATTGAAGGTTACATTGATGTTCATTGACGGTGCCATTGACGTTCATTGACGGTTACATTGACATTCATTGACGGTTTCATTAATGTTCATTGACGGCTGCATTGACATTCGCTGAGGGTTCCATTGACGGTTGCATTGACATTCACTGACGGTTCCATTGACGGTTCCATTAACGTTCATTGACGGTTCCATTGACGATTACATTGACATTCATTGACGGTTACATTGATGTTCATTGACGGTTGCATTGACATTCACTGACGGTTCCATTGATGGTTCCATTGACGTTCATTGACGGTTCCATTGACGATTACATTGACATTCATTGACGGTTACATTGATGTTCATTGACGGTTCCATTTGACGGTTCCATTGACGTTCATTGACGGTTCCATTGACTTTCATTGACGGTTGCATTGACGTTTGTTTTACCGCAATGCACAACAGGGCAAAAGTTTGTTTCAGCTCTAGCAGTAGAAATGATGTCATTGAAATCCGTGCTTTTTTCTTCAGTTTTATAAACTTGTTCCTCTTCCTCCCCTGGTGAGCACACACCCTCCCGTCAGCCGAATGTACTTCAGACGTCTCGTCATTGCTTTTCCCCCCAATTCTGACCTCTGGCGTGTCTAAGTCCTCCTTTTCATTAGCCACATAGAAATCTCTCTTATTATTCCTGTTCTGATCTCTCCGTTCAATGCCGCCGAGTCTCAGGGCTGCTTGTTTTATTGAGTTATTGGCAGTTCACAATGTCAACACATCACTTTATCATTCATATTGCATTTTCATCAGCGTTGGTGTATGTGCGCGTGTGGTTCCCCCCCCCCTCAGAACAAAGGATTATTATTCACTTTTGTATTCATTAAAACTTTACAGTCTGCCTTTTCAGCGGCACAAAAGCCTATTTTTCATTTGAATTTTAATTAATGCTTCAAATGAATTCCTTTTTCTTTTTTCTTTTTTTTTCAAGAATAAAAAAAAAATCCTTAATAGATAGGATTGAATCACGGTCTTCAAATAAGGTGCATGGCTCTGTTCTGAAAATAGCCTTCTAAAGTAAAAGCTTTCTTGGAAAGCCTTCGGCAACATCCTTCTCTGCCGCTGTTAATAAGCAGAATTGAAGGAAGACGCATAACAAATCGTAGGAATATGATGTGTATGTCAGCTACCTCTGGGAGAACAGCAGAAAAAAAAAAAAATATTGCCGGTTTTTAAATTGGAAAAGTTGGAACGCTGGAGACCAACGTGAAATGTGGAAGGAAGAATACAAGGCAAATCTTGTGAAGTCATTAGTTTGTTCTGTCCCCAAGAGGGCAACCTACATGCACTACTTTGTCCCATTTTCCTATGTGCTGCGGAAGGCTAACTATGTGACCAGACAGGACAATTCTCCTCCTACCGCGGCCATCTGAAAACTCAGGAAGGAGACTACTGCATTAATAGCTGGTACTTATCTTGGGCTCTAAGTGTAGCATCCTCCTAGATAGGTGCTAGGTCAAGGTAGTTTTAGCATAAAACCAAAGAACATTAAGAAGTCCACCAGTGCTCAAAGATTGATTTAATAGTCCATCAATTCATGCGATGGCATCTCCAACCGTTGTAAATTGTGTGCAAAATCCACCACCAGATAGAAGAATTCACTTCTTACCGACTTCCCATGATCCCCCGTTACTGAGGATCAAATGAACGTTTGTAGTCTAAACACAGCCTGGCTCTCGATCCCAGTATGCACCTGCGGTTATCCTCAAGACACTTCTCATTGGCTCAGACAAGTAGATAGGTGGATGTGATACATAAAAAATATAAAGGCTCCATATAGTGTAAAAACCTTTAGGATTTATAAAATAAAACAAAGTATTGAACTTACAATTAGCAGCATAAGTAAAAGCCTTAAGTCTGATGTGCCGGCCGGTACACAAACAGACAGACCCGTCCTTCCGGGATGCGAAGTGTAAACACGAGGTGACGTCAGTGGGTCGCTCTGCCCTGCGCGTTTTGTCAGAGATGACGTCGTCCAGGTGCCCCTGGACGACGTCATCTCTGACAAAACGCGCAAGGAAGAGCGACGCTCTGTCTGTTTGTGCGACTGCCGGCACATCAGACTTAAGGCTTTTACTTATGCTGCTAATTGTAAGTGCAATGCTTTGTTTTATTTAATAAATCCTAAAGGTTTTTACACTGTATGTGGCTTTTATATTTTTTATGTATCACATCTACCTATCTACTTGTCTGAGCCAATGAGAGGTGTCTTGAGGATAATCACACGTGCATACTGGGAGTGAGAGCCAGGCTGTGTTTAGACTACAAACGCTCATTTGATCCTCTGTAACGGGGGATCATGGGAAGTCGCTAAGAAGTGAATTCTTCTATCTGGTGCTGGATTTTGCGCACAATTTACAACGGTTGGAGATGCCATTGCATGAATTGATGGACTATATCAATCTTTGAGCACTGGTGGACTTCTTAATGTTCTTTGGTTTTATGCAAAAAATCAATTAGTGATTGCACACAGTACTAGCGCGATTCTATTCTCTTTTGATATATGTTTACTGTGCTTATGTTATACAGGAGGATTGCTGCTTGTGCCATATTATAGATGTTTTTGGTTTTATTCTTTTAGTGCAGTTTCTACAAGTTAGTTTTAGGTCTACTGCAATTGGTTCAGCAGCCTGCGATTATTTTTGGCTGTTCTGTGTCCCACTGGTTGCAGGTTTGACTGCTTCCCCCTGCCTTCTGGATAGTTCTAGAAATGAGTGGGTTGGAAGAGTCAAATCAGCAGCTGAACATTTGTGGTTCCAGCCAATTCCTGGTGAAGGGGGAAGTGCCCGGGTGACTGGGTCGGAGCATAAATAGTTTGGAGGTTGGAACAGAGGGGTTCTTGTCCAGGAAGAGGAGATCACAACCTAAAGGGCTGCTGCCCTTCTGGCCAGTCCAGCTGTGCTTTTCTACTGGTCATAGAGGTCCCAGCTGGCTAGCTGGGGGGCCTATTCTGCTATAGCTGACTAAGGGACTTCTTTTTGGGGATCTGGTCTGGAGGATTCACAGGAGAGTTGTCTTAAAGTTATGGTAAGGAAACATCAAATTATCCAAGGACATTCGTATAGAGTTTAGACTATAGACTGGTGTATGAGATCCCAGTTACTGCTGGCATCCCTCTTGTATCAGAGTCAGCCTGTACTTCAAGCGGACATTGTCAATGGTGTATTTGTATAGCTCAGACCATCATTTGCTGCTGCAAGGACTGTGCTCAGAATCTCTAAGACCTACGGCCCTTTGCTTGCCTTTATCCGGTCCTTGAGGCATTATTCCTGCTACTGACAGCAACAAAGGGGGCATTATCACTGCCACTGACACTAGCAATGGGGCACTATTCCTGCCAATGACGCAAACAATGGGCCATAATTCCTACCACTGGCACCAACAATGGGGCACTATTCCTTCCACTGACATCGATGGCCACTATTCCTCCCACCTACAGCAAAAATAGACACTATTCCTCCCACTGACACCAACTATTTCTCCCCCTGATACCAAAGATCAGGCATTGTTTACTCCCACTGGGCACAGTCCAGCCCGTCTAAAGGACAGTAAACTGGCCCTTTCTTTAGAACGTTTGGAGACCCCTGTTCTAAGAGGAAACAAGGTGTCCTCAACTTACTGCTTAACATTGCACCCATTCAAGTTCAAGATGTTCCAATAAAGGAAGAAAAAATGTACTCTTAGTCACTGAGGAGTGACATATACTGTGTGTCTGGCTGCTAGAGCACTTACTGGGAAAAGAACCTTGGAACCAAATCAGCTGGCCCTTTAAGAGGGAGAGCAGTACATAAGCACTTTCCTGGCATAAGAGCAAGAGGAATGCAGATGGATGGTAGGCTGACACACCCTTTCCCTCTGCATGCCAGTTGGCCGTGCTTGTCTCAGGTACAGTAAGTGCTTGGAGATGGAGATAAGTGCCGGTTATACTCCTTGTTTATCTTCTTGCAAGGTGCATTGTGGAACAGCTGTCGGGAGAGGAGGGAGGCGTTCTATCTGAACACCTTCCAAAGCACATAGGAAGTTGGCACAAAGTACTACATGCACTTGGTCCCCTGGAAGACAGAACACTGTAATAAAGGTATGAATTAGACTTCTTCTTTAAAAGAGGGTCAGGGAGAATCAGGGGCGGATCCAGAGTCTAGTCTCAAGAGGGGCACTGCCAGAAAATATATTTTTTGGGGGTAAATCTATCGGGGAAATGGCTGGTGTTGGCGCTTCAATCATCACGGCACCATAGCTGTTATGGTGTCAGGATGATTGAAGCGCATTATTACTATTATTACATTGTTATAAAAAATTAAATAGTTTAACTCACCATAATGCAGAATCAGTGGGAGCCCCGAGTGTGTCACTTGCCACGTCACCTGTCACCAGATGCAGATTGTCACTTGCTACGTCGCCTGCCACACGTTGCGTATTGTCACTTGCCACATCGCCTGTCACCAGATGCAGATTGTCACTTGCCACATCGCCTGCCACCAAATGCGGATTGTCACTTGCCACGTCACTTGCTACGTCGCCTGTCACCAGATGCAGATTGTCACTTGCCACGTCGCCTGCCACACGTTGCGGATTGTCACTTGCCACGTCGCCTGTCACCAGATGCAGATTGTCACTTGCCACGTCACTTGCCACGTCGCCTGTCACCAGATGCAGATTGTCACTTGCCACGTTGCCTGCCACACGTTGCGAATTGTCACTTGCCACGTCGCCTGCCACCAAATGCGGATTGTCACTTGCCACATCACTTGCCACGTCACCTGTCACCAGATGCAGATTGTCACTTGCCACGTCGCCTGCCACCAAATGCGGATTGTCACTTGCCACGTTGCCTGTCACCAGATGCAGATTGTCACTTGCCACATCGCCTGCCACCAAATGCGGATTGTCACTTGCCACGTCACTTGCTACGTCGCCTGTCACCAGATGCAGATTGTCACTTGCCACGTCGCCTGCCACACGTTGCGGATTGTCACTTGCCACGTCGCCTGTCACCAGATGCAGATTGTCACTTGCCACGTCACTTGCCACGTCGCCTGTCACCAGATGCAGATTGTCACTTGCCACGTTGCCTGCCACACGTTGCGAATTGTCACTTGCCACGTCGCCTGCCACCAAATGCGGATTGTCACTTGCCACATCACTTGCCACGTCACCTGTCACCAGATGCAGATTGTCACTTGCCACGTCGCCTGCCACCAAATGCGGATTGTCACTTGCCACGTTGCCTGTCACCAGATGCAGATTGTCACTTACCACGTTGCCTGTCACCAGATGCAGATTGTCACGTCACCTGCCACACATTGCGGATTGACAGTCACTTGCTCTGTCACTTTCCTGCTAAGGTGGTCTCTTGTATCCCAGAGTCAGGCAGCAGAGAGATGATGTAATCTCTCTGCTGCCGTCGCTGCCTGCACAGTGAGCAGGGAACTGCAGGGATGCAGGGCAGGCGCCGGGCGGTGAAAGATGATGTCATCTCTCTGCTCCCCCTCCCGCCAGCTCCCTGATTGGCCAGCAGCACGCTCACACATCGAGCCACACAGTTGCTCATCCGCGATCTCACCAACTGAGCCGCCGGACCAGCCCACTGTCTCTCTCCCGCGGAGCCGCCCGCCACCTCTCTTACCTACAGAGCCGCCCGGTGGCTCTCTCATCTGTGGAGCCGCCCACCAGCTCTCTCACCTACGGAGCCGCCCGCCGGCTCTCTCATCACCCTCTTTCTCGGAGGGGGCAATTGCCCCATTGCCCCCCCTGGATCCGCCCCTGACTCATTTGTATGAAATGTTGGACAAACTTCATACTCTGTTTAAAGCTCAACTCCAGCTTAGGTTTTTATCAAAAAACTTAATACTGACCTACAGGGAGGTAGCTGGAGAGAACACCTGGAAACACAGCTGGCTGGAAGCATGGTC
The DNA here is from genome assembly GCF_042186555.1 of Aquarana catesbeiana. NCBI lineage: Eukaryota > Metazoa > Chordata > Amphibia > Anura > Ranidae > Aquarana > Aquarana catesbeiana. The sequence continues at coordinate 402,508,730 of NC_133329.1, forward strand.
TGGACAGCCGGTGGTCAGTAGCAGAGGAGACAGGCAGCAGGCAGGTTAATTGGCAGAGTTAAAATAAGGAGACCAGCTTAGGTCTCACTAGTAGGTCAGCAGAGGTAAGCTGTAATCAGGGTCTATCCAAGGTCACATTGGGAATCAGCAGAAGCAAGCTGTGGTTAGGAAGTAGGGAACCAGCAGGGAATCAAGAAAGACAAACTGTGGTCAGGAACTAGCCACGGTCAAACATAGAATCAGCAGAGACAAGCAATGATCTGGAACTAACCAAGGTCAAACCAGAAATCAGCAGAGAAAATCTATGGGCAACAAGAGAGAGGTGAAACTAGGAATCAGCAGAGGCAAGCCATGGTCAGGAATTTGTAGAGGTTAAACATGTGTAGCCAGATGCACCTATGGGCAGGGCCGTCTTTAATTTTGATTGGGCCCTGGGCAAATATTTTCTTGGGGCCCCCCCTCCATTCTGAGACATACAAAAAATAGCAGGTAGACTCAAAATCAGTTTACTGCAGCAGATCACACAGCGATTGCAATTGTTTTCCAGAGGTTACAGCCTATCATTACTGCTCAATGGCTGGTTTCTAGAGGTTACAACACATAATTTCTGCTTGCCGATTGGTTGCTAGAGGTTAATGTACATTATTAGCGTTCACTAATTGGTTGCTAGGGGTTACAGCACATCATTAGCACTTACTGATTGGTTACTAGAGATTAAAGCAGATCACTACTGTTTGCTGATTGGTTGCTAGAGGTTCAGGCACATCATTACCTCTCAGTGAGCAGTGGAGCAATCCCAAATAATTGAGCAAGTAAAGGGGCACATTAATACACATACTACAGGAGAGTGTCAGAGACTGCGGACATACTGCAGAAGACAATCAGAGACTGCGGACATACTGCAGAAGACAATCAGAGACTGCGGACATACTGCAGGAGACAATCAGAGACTGAGGACATACTGCAGGAGACAATCAGAGACTGCGGACATACTGCAGGAGACAATCAGAGACTGTGGACATACTGCAGGAGACACTCAGAGACTGCGGACATACTGCAGGAGACACTCAGAGACTGCGGACATACTGCAGGAGACAATCAGAGACTGCGGACATACAGCAGGAGATTACCAGAGACTGCGGACATACTGCAGGAGATTACCAGAGACTGCGGACATACTGCAGGAGATTACCAGAGACTGCAGACATACTGCAGGAGATTACCAGAGACTGCGGACATACTGCAGGAGATTACCAGAGACTGCGGACATACTGCAGGAGACAATCAGAGACTGCGGACATACTGCAGGAGACAATCAGAGACTGCGGACATACTGCAGGAGATTACCAGAGACTGCGGACATACTGCAGGAGATTACCAGAGACTGCGGACATACTGCAGGAGATTACCAGAGACTGCGGACATACTGCAGGAGACAATCAGAGACTGCGGACATTATACAGGAGACAATCAGAGACTGCGGACATACTGCAGGAGACAATCAGAGACTGCGGACATACTGCAGGAGACAATCAGAGACTGCGGACATACTGCAGGAGACAATCAGAGACTGCGGACATACTGCAGGAGACAGAGACTGCAGACATTATACAGGGGATGGTCAGAGGACTTTTAGCAATGCACAGCTTTACAGTTAAATAACACAGCTCAGAGTTTAAACAGTCAGGCATTTTATGGTTGTAAGGACATACCTGGCCAGCCAAACTCATTACATACATTCAAGACTGTGGGCGGGGCTTCCACTCTCTGCTCTCACTAAAGCAGCTTGGAGCTCCACTGATGCTTTGTTGGGTGGGCCCTGGGCCCACATCACCCGTGAATTGTCCCCCCGATGACAGCTTTGCAGAGCGCACAGAGGACACGGGAGGATGTATTCCACGGTAGCCAGCTGAGAGGGGCGGGGCCGGGAGCTCCACTGACGCTCTGACCCCGCCCACGTGCAGCCTGTGTACTGGGAATAGAGCGCCTGTAGTGAGAGCCAGTGATCGGAGTGGGAGTGTCATTGGAGCTCCCGGCTCCAATGACACTCCCGATCACTGGCTCTCACTACAGAAGCTCTTTTCCGAGTACACAGGCTGCACGTGGGCGGGGTCAGAGCGTCAGTGGAGCTCCCGGCCCCGCCCCCTCTCAGCTGGCTAGCGAGGAATACATCCTCCCGTGTCCTCTGTGCGCTCTGCAAAGCTGCGATCGGGGCCCCAATTCACGGCTAGCGCGGGCCCCCCAACAAAGATTGGGCCCAGGGCAAGTGCCCCGTTTGCCCTGCGCTAAAGACGGCCCTGCCTATGGGCTGTACACAGCCAGGAGACTATGCATGCGTGTGTGTGTGCAGCCACATAGCGATGGGTACAGACCTACTGTCAGGGTCTATGCCTCACCTCTGAGGGACCAGAGCCATCAGAAGTGAAGCTAAGAGAACGGACTTGCATCTGAGTCTGCTAGAACTGCCTTTAGAGACTGAGCTTAAGAGGCAGAGTCGCTGCATCTTTAGAATTGGAGATGAAAAACTGCATCCTACTCCTGGATCCAGTTGATCGCCAAACCTTTAGGACCAGACCAGTCATCCCCCAGGAAGTGGTGAGCTGAACTAAACGCCTGCCCCACTCTGCTAGCCCAAATAAAGACTGCTCCCACTTAGCAGCCCACCTGCCATTCTTTACTCACTAAAACTCCTGAAGGGATAGTGCACCACCTAAAGAAAGGCCCCACCAAAAGCTGGCCAATGTTAATTACTAAGCGCCATGTATTTTTTACCACCTTCATGGTACCCCCACAATAAAAATGCCTACACCCCCACCCACCATTGGGATTGTATGCACAAGGTGTACACCTGGACTCTTTCTATCCCTTTGAATTGGTTGATGGCAGTTAGAGACTCTAGTTACCTGGTTATAGCTCAAATTAACCTCGCTATTGTTTTTTTAAGTGCAAGTTAGTGGTTAATTGCCCATTCTTTTATTATAGTATTCTTAAGCCTGTGCTTTTATCCGTTTGTTGAATTGCCCTGTGTTTAATTGAGTTGCCAAAATATATTCAATCAATTTACCACCAAGCAGTTTGTGGCCTTATTTCTGTGCATTTCTAAAGAGGGGTAGCCCATCTAACCCTAAGTCCACAGGTGTAAAAGGCTTTTTTGTCTGGAGCCAAGTGTGTCTGTGGGAACCGAGCAGTTAGAAGAGTTGTGGTAGAGCAGATGACCATACATCACCATGGGCTCCTGTGGAGGGGGGTAAGCGCTACACTTCAAATCAGGGGGTCAGCAATTGGAAAGCAGATCTCAGGAACAAATTCAAAGTTTAAGTCGCAGGGTACATCTGAAGACCATCCAGCAACTTCCTAGTTCAGGTCTGTACCTTAAATAGATGCCAAGATTGGAACTAAGCGTGCGTGCTCATGCACCTGTGCGCACATATATACGTTTTGTGCAGCATGCAACGTGTATTAATGTGCTCAGGCAAATGTGCGTGCACACACACAACCAACCAAGAATGATCCGTCTTCTGCATACCGGTACTTGCGTGACTTTTCTTCTGAAGCTGTCCTGACACATGGTTTCTGACAAACGTGAGCCTCTAGTTCATGATCTAGACTTTGAAAGCCTTTGTATCCACAGCAGATCTTGGCCTTGTCCTATTCTCCAATCATGTACTTCAATGACGAGAAATCAATTTGGATATTATTTAACAGAACTGCATTACTGGAACGATTCGGCGGTCATTAAGAGAACCCCGTGGACGGTCTGAGGCATTTGTGGCAGAGAGTTTCCCATAGGAGTTGGTCAATAAGTAACGCACCGCACGATCTATAGCTACGTTCAATAAGCAACAGACAAATTGAAGAATGCCTGACAAGGTCACGGTGAGCCCGATAGAGTCCAGGAAACGTCCGGTGTAGATTAGAATGGAGAGTTTATCGTGTTTGTCATCTCTCTGTATACACTTTGAGCTTTTGTCTACGCTGACTCCATCGATGGGATGCTGGGCACCCCCTCCTTCCAATGTTATTACCATTGATTGTACAACGGGATGAAAAACATTACAAGGACACGACGGCTGGACACAGCATTGTTTTTTTTTGTGAACTTGACTGTGTCATGTATTAGGTTTGGTTTAAAGGATAAGTTCACCTTTGGAAACCCTTTTTTTTTTCTTCTAAATTCCAGCTCTCCTATGCACCAATATAGCATTCATGTACATGTTTTGCTAAAATATCAAAGCTTTTCATTAAATCTACAGTCACTTACTTTTCTTGCATTTCATTTAAAAAAACATGTACCTGGGAATGGGTGGTTTGCCTGATTTAAAGCTGAACTCCAGGATATATTCATCATGTGTCTTCTTCTTGAATCTCGTGAGCTTTGTGAATTTCTTCCAGATCTGTGCAGTAATCCAGTGTGACTTCCTGTAATAAAGACCACCCACTGCTGTTCTCTCTCCTTGTGCAGGATGGCTGGTCTTGTCCCTGCCCACCTCCTGCCTTTTTCTGTAGTGGGTGGAGCCTGCTGGATTTCTCCCACAGCTCTGCTCTCTCTCTCCTTGAGCAGGGTAAATTGTAATGTTTCTGCCCCCTTCCCACCTGTAGTTGTCTGTAGTGGGTGGCGCCTGCTGAGTCCTTCCCACAGCTCTGCTCTCACTCCTTGTGCAGGGTGACTGGTCTAGTCTCCGCCCCGTCCTGTAGTTTTCTGTAGTGGGTGGAGCCTTCTGGGCCCCTCCCACAGCTCTGCTCTCTCCCCTTGTGCAGGGGGACTGGTCTAGTCTCCACCCCCTCCTGTAGTTTTCTGTAGTGGGTGGAGCCTGCTGGGCCCCTCCCACAACTCTGCTCTTTCTCCTTGTGCAGAGTGACTTATCATGTCTCCACCCCCTCCTGTAGTTTTCTGTAGTGGGTGGAGCCTGCTGGGCCCCTCCCACAGCTCTGATCTCTCTCCTTGTACAGGATGACTGGTATTGTCTCCGCCCCCCTCCTGTTGCTTTTTGTAGTGGGTGGAGCCTGCTGGGCCCCTCCGACAGCTCTGCTCTCTCTCCTTGTGGAGGGTGACTGGTCATGTCTCCGCCCCCCTCCTGTAGTTTTCTGTAGTGGGTGGAGCCCACTTTATGGGTGCCTCCCGAAGCTCAGCTCTCTGCACAGACTATGTAAAGCACAGTGATGATGTCACTGCTACTTTTACAAGGTAATATCTGGGTTTCAAAAGACATTTGGTGCAGACAGTGGATGTATGTCCTTTGAGGTTATTGAGAAATATAATTAAATGAGAAAATTCTGTGTCTGGAGCTCAGCTTTAAAACTTACATATTGATGGTGAATATAGAGTGTTATCTGTATGATAACCTGGCCTAACTAGCATTTGAATCATGAGGATCTACGCGTTTCCTTTTGTTGCTTCACAAACATCTGCAATCCTATTTTTTTATTTTTATTTTTTAAATTACCACTTCACTTAAAGCGGCGTTCCACCCTAAAGTGGAACCTCCGCTTATCTTTGTTTTTGACAGGTACCCTTCCCCACTTCTGGGAGACAGTACCGCAGGGCCCTCCCTCAGAAGTTCGGCCCCCCTCCTCCTTCCTCCGCTGCCAAGCTAGTTAGAAAGCGCAGCATGCTTTGCGCGTGCGCAGTAGGGAACCGGCTGTGAAGCTGAAAGGCTTCACTGCCGGTTTCCCTCACCAGGAATGGCGGCGGGAGCACCTGAGAAGCCGATCTGAAAATCAGCTGGGGTGCCGACATCGCTGGATCCCTGAACAGGTAAGTGTCCTGATAAATGTCAGCAGCTACAGTATTTGTAGCTGCTGAGTGTGCTGACTTTTTGTGGTGAGGTGGAACCCCTCTAATTTTTGTTCCCACAAATAGAGCTTTCTTTTGGTGGTATCTGATCACCACTGGGGTTTTTATTTTTTATTATATACAGTTGTGCTCATAAGTTTACATACCCTGGCAAAATTTACGATTTCTTGGCCATTTTTCAGAGAAAAAGAATGATAACACAAAAACTTTTCTTTCACTCATGGTTAGTGTTTGGCTGAAGCCATTTATTATCAATCAACTGTGTTTACTCTTTTTAAATCATAATGGCAACAGAAACTACCCAAATGACCCTGATCAAAAGTTTACATACCCCAGTTCCATACATACGATTGCCCCCTTTAACATCAATGACAGCTTGAAGTCTTTTGTGGTATTTGTGGATGAGGCTCTTTATCTTCTCAGATGGTAAAGCTGCCCATTCCTCTTGGCAAAAAGCCTCCAGTTCCTGTTAATTCTTGGGCTGTCTTGCATGAACGGCCCGTTTGAGATCTCCCCAGAGTGGCTCAATGATATTGAGGTCAGGAGACTGAGATGGCCACTCCAGAACCTTCACTTTATTCTGCTGTAGCAAATGACAGGTTGACTTGGCCTTGTGTTTTGGATCATTTTCATGTTGGAATGTCCAAGTACGTCCCATGAGCAGCTTCCTGGCTGATGATTGCAAATGTTCCTCCAGTATTTTTTGATAACATACTGCATTCTTCTTGCCAACAATTTTGACCAAATTTCCTGTGCCTTTGTAGCTCACACATCCTCAAAACATCAGCGATCCACCTCCTGGTTTACCTTTTATCATAGACCTTGTTGACTCCTCTCCAAATGTAGTGTTTATGGTTGTGGCCAAAAAGCTCAATTTTGATCTCATCACTCCAAATGACTTTGTGCCAGAAGGTTTGAGGCTTGTCTCTGTGATGTTTGGTGTATTGTAAGCGGGATACTTTGTGGCATTTGCGTAGTAATGGCTTTCTTCTGATGACTCGACCATGCAGCCCATTTTTCTTCAAGTGCCTCCTTATTGTGCATCTTGAAACAACCACACCACATGTTTTCAGAGAGTCCCGTATTTCATCTGAAGTTATTTGTGGGTTTTTCTTTGCATCCTGAACAATTTTCCTGGCAGTTGTGGCTGAAATTTTAGTTGGTCTACCTGACCGTGGTTTGGTTTCAACAGAACCCCTCATTTTCCACTTCTTGATTAGAGTTTGTACACTGCTGATTGGCATTTTCAATTCCTTGGATATCTTTTTATATCTCTTTCCTGTTTTAAACAGTTCAACTATTTTTTCCCACAGATCCTTTGACAATTCTTTTGCTTTCCCCATGACTTAGAATCCAGAAACGTCAGTGCAGCACTGGATGGAAGATGCAAGGGTCTGTCAGGAGTCCAGAAACTCATTGACCTTTTATACACACACACTAATTACAAGCAAACAGATCACAGGTGAGGATGGTTACCTTTAACAGCCATTCAAACCCCTTTGTGTCAACTTGTGTGCATGTTATCAGGGCAAAATTCACCAGGGTATGTAAACTTTTGATCGGGGTCATTTGGGTAGTTTCTGTTGTCATTATGATTTAAAAAGAGTAAACACAGTTGACTGATAATAAATGGCTTCAGCCAAACACTAACCATGAGTGAAAGAAAAGTTTTTGTGTTATCATTCATAGTCTCTGAAAAAATGGCCAAGAAATCATAAATTCTGCCAGGGTGTGTAAACTTATGAGCACAACTGTAAATGGAAAAAGCCTGAAAATTATGAAAAAAAAAACCCTTTCTACTTATTCTGTTATGAAACATAAAATCTAATTCTTCATAAATGTAGGTCAAAATATATCTATTTAATCAATCTAGTTTTATTGCTCTCTCTCCTAAACAGGGACCTTCAATATCACTGGATATTTTTCATTGAGATCCAGTGGCGGCCGGTGTTAATTTTCTTTTGGGGGGGGGACAAACCGTAACAACCCCCCCCCCATCGGTCGGTTCGTCAGCGGGCGGGACTGGTGCACTTACCCCATCTCTTCTCCGGGGCTCTCGGCGGCAGCTCTCCCGTTCTCCTGCTCTCCGCGGGCGACGGCCCTGGCTTCCGTTTCCTCCCCGCTTCTCTGCGGCCAAACGGGAGTCTTCTCTTTTTCGGCCAATCATTAAACGGGTCTCACACCCGCTTCTGATTGGCCGGATTGAGGATCAGTGTTATTCATTCGCTGTTGTAACACCTGGGTGGGCTCATAGCGCAATGCTCTGACGCCACAAGCCCACATATCTTGAAGCCTATTAGCGCCTATGGCTCTAATCAGGTGCTTAAAAAAAGAACACCCCCTGCCGCTGTCCTGAAAGGGGCCTGCTGCATGAATAGGTGGTGGAAACGGTGAGATTCATGCTATGCATGAATGTATCCATTAGTCATATAGGGGGTGGCGCGGAGAGAGGGGGTGGCGCCCGAGCACCCCTAATGGATGGGCCGCCGCTGTTGAGATCTATCTATCTATCTATCTATCTATCTATCTATCTATCTATCTCATTTTCTCTTTCTCTCCCATAAATGGAGGTTTTTACATTCCACCTGCCATCCTCTCCTGAAGTGAAATGCAATTATTTGACCAATCCGATCACAGCGTGCCGCGAGTTGCAGCCACTTGTACAGATCTGCGGGGAGCCGGCCTGCGTGCTAACTATTTAAATAGAATTCTATTCTCTTCCTGTTAATACATTAGTGTTTGTGCCGGTACTTTGGGCGCCTGGTGTCGATGTTTAGAAAACCCAGCGAGAGATTCGCATTTATGGAAGTGCTGACGCTCTGCGAGATTTCAATCTGCTTTCTGCATTTATTGGTCGTCTGCTGCTTGTTGGCAAACATTTAGCACCAGCTGTATATCCTGACAGAATGTTTATACAGTAAGATTCCAGCCTGGAACGTGTGGGGGGAGGGGGGGATATTGTCACATTTTAACATTTTGGATTGGAGATATTTTGTGTTGTCTCAAGGGATTTGTGAACGCCGGGGGACATTAAGTCAACTTTTCAAAGAATAATTGGGCTTTGTCTTCTTCTGGAGCCTAAAGATACTCACATACTTGTTTATATGTTACATTTATATACTTCTGGGAACCTCCCAATGTCATCACTGATGGGATTGGGCTCCATTCCTCAAAACCCCAGAGCAGCCCACCATAGCCTAAAAGCCTTGTTTTCCTTGCAGCCTGTGTTCTTTATTTCTGTCCTGAGGTCTCTGGATGGAAGATTCTCCCAGTGTAAAGGCACTGGTGTGATCCCTAAATGGGTGCTATCCTGGGCAATCTAAGTAGTGGAGCACACACTGATCAGCCATAACATTCTGACTACTGACAGGTAAAGTGAATATCTCATTACAATGGCATCTGAAAGTGGATAGGATTAGGCAGCAAGTGAACATGTTGACCCTGAAGTTGATGCATTGAAAGCAGAAAAAATGGGCAAGCATAAGGATTTGATCAATTTTGACAAGGACCAAATTGGAATGTCTAGACGAAGGCTCATTGATAGAGATGGGGAGGGAAGGCTCATTAATGGAGGTGCGGGGGTGGGGCACATTGATGGAGGTGGGGAGGGACAGCTCATTGATGAAGGTTTGAGGAAGACTCATTGATGGAGTTGGGGAGGGAAGGTATATTGATGGAGGTGGGGAGGGAAAGCTCGTTGATGGAGGTGGGGGGGAGAATCATTGGTGGAGGTGGGGGGGGGGCTCATTGATGGAGGTGGGGGAGGGAAGGCTCATTGATGGAGGTGGGGAGGGAAGGCTCATTGATGGAGGTGGGGAGGGAAGGCTCATTGATGGAGGTAGGGGAGTGAAGGCTTATTGATTAAGGTGGGGAGGGAAGGCTCATTGATGAAAATGGGGGAGGCTCATTGATGGAGATGGTGGGGAGGAAGGCTCATTGATGGAGGTGGGGAGAGAAAGCTCATTGATGGAGGTGGGTGGAGGGAAGGCTCAATGATGGAGGTGGAAAGGGAAGGATCATTGATGGAGGTGGAGAGGGAAGGCTCTTTGATGGAGGTGGGGAGGGAAGGCTCTTTGATGGAGGTGGGGAGGGAAGGCTCATTGATGGAGGTGGGGGGGGGCTCATTGATGGAGGTGGAGAGGGAAAGCTCATTGATGAAGATGGGGTAGGCTCATGGATGGAGGTGGGAAGGGAAGGCTCATTGATGAAGGTGAGGAGGGAAGGCTCATTGATGGAGGTGGGGAGGGAAGGCTCATTGATGGAGGTGGGGAAGGAAGGCTCATTGATGGAGGTGAGGAGGGAAGGCTCATTGATGGAGGTGGGGAGGGAAGGCTCATTGATTGGGGAGGGGAGGGAAGGCTCATTGATAGGGGAGTGGAGGGAATGCTGGCCCATGTGTTCTGATGAATAGAGGATCTACTGTAGATCAAATTGCTGGAAAAGGTAATGCTGTTTCTGATTGAAAGGTATCAGAACACACAGAGAATCGCAGTTTGCTGTGTATGGGGGACTGTGTAGATGCAGACCTGTCAGGGCGCCCATGCTGATCCATGTCCACAGCTAAAAGTGCCTACAATGGGCACGTGAGCATACCTTCAGAGGTCTGGGGGAGTCCATGCCTCAATGGGTCAGGGCTGTTTTGGCAGTGGGATAAGTCAATATTAAGTAGGTGATCATAATGTTACGGTGGGTGGTCATAATGGCTAACATTACATCCCAGTGCACCCCCCTAAGGGAGGGTGGGGGACTCTTGACCTCTGATGGTGGGCGGGCACTTGACATCTGATGTAAGGGGGGGGGGGTGCTCTGGACATCTAGTCTTACAGATACAACCAGCCCTTTGAGGGCAACCATAATTCTGATGTTGCCTCATAATGAAATTGAGTGTGACACCCCACATTTAGACCCTTTGGAATGTGCTGCTGCCAGGAAGAAGCTGTGGGCTCACAATGCTGTCAATCAAAGCCAGGGACGAGGGAGCGGGGGGGTGGGGCTATGGACGCAGCAGCAGGCTTTTGGAGCGAGCACATACGTGAAGCGGCTTCCCATGAGTCTCTGGACAGAGAGGAGGGGCCAGGAGCACCAGCGGGGGACCCGAGAAGAGGAGGACCGGGGTCCGCTTTGTGCAATTCCATTGCACAGAGTAGGTAAGTATAGACATGTTTGTTATTTTTATTTAAAAAAAAAAATTCCTTTACAATCACCGTAAGTTTAAAGACACTTTCACCAGAATTCTCTTCTTCAAGACACAGAGGTTGAGAAGAGAGTGCTCATGCCTGGCATCGCGCATGCTCTGAAACGCATACGCCACGTTCCATGCTGCACTCCACCGATTTTGGGAGAGGTACTAGCCGTCTTTTTTCCTCCTGCGAGCGGCTGAGAGTGGACTTTCTGCTGGGGCATCCTTTACAGTGTATTGCAGATGAGTCTGATTTTATCCCTGTATATGTGGCTGGCCCTAATTTGGGTTTTAATAAATTGTTGGTCCTTCTACACTAGAGTTGGGTGAATAGTTTGAGCCCAGCAAAAGTTTGGCCCGAACATCGCCTGTTCGCCCGTTTGGCAAACACCCGAATTTGCGGGGCGCTCATGGGATGTTCGCCTGCCAAGCGCCCCAAAATGCAGTGCGCGCTGCACAGTGCATTCTCAGCCCTGATTTGGGCAAAGCTGTGCCCAATCAGGGCACAGTGAATAGCTGGTTGTTACGGAGCAGGCTGGGAAGCCGGCCGCTGAATTCTTAACAACAGATGAGTCATCAGCTGTCAACAGGCTTCCCCGCAGACAGCTGAATGAAGAATAAAACATTGCCGGCAATAAGAAAAGCAGAAAAAAAAAACAGCGTGGGGACCCCCCCAATCCATAGCAGGTCCTTATCCGAGCACGCCGCCTGGCAGGACAGGAAGGGAGGGGGATGAGCGAGCGCCCCCCCCCCCCCCCTGAACCATAACAGGCCACATTCCCCTTTCCCTCACCCCAAAGCACCTTGTCCTCATGTGGGGACAAGGGCCTCTTCCCAACAACCCTGGGTGGTGGTTGTGGGGATCTGTGGGCAGGGGGCTTATCGGAATCTGGATGCCCCCTGTAACAAGGTTTTGATTTTTCTTTAGTTTCACCTTTTATACAAGCCATTAGTGAAGCAATAAATTGGGAGGATGAATTACAGCAACCCAAAAATTAACAAATATTTTCCAAGCTTGAAGCCCACTCATCTTCAATCATTTATTGCCCTTTCATTCTGGAAGTAAAATACATTTTTTTAAAAATGCTGTGGGGCCCCCAAAAATCTATACCAGACCCTTATCCGAGCATGCAGCCTGGCAGAACAGGAAAGGGGGGGCAAGCGAGTCCCCCTCTCCTGAACCATACCAGGTCACATGCCCTCACCATGGGGGGGGGTGCTTTGGCTCTGCCCCTCCACCCCAAAGCACCTTGTCCCCATGTTGATGGGGAGCCCTCCTGCCCCAAAGCACCCCCCCATGTTGAGGGCATGTGACCTGGTATGGTTCGGGGGGGGGACTCCCTTGCCCCCCCTTTCCTGTTCTGCCAGGCTGCATGTTTGGACAAGGGTCTGGTATAGATTTTGGGGGGACCCCACGATAATTAAAAAAAAAAAATTTTGATGCAGCAGGTTCTGTACATGGTACAGATGCGCCACATTACAAGCAGACTAAGGGAACCCCCCAGGCACTATATTTACAGGAATTTTTCATTTTTATTGCTTCACTTCAAGCATCTTTAAAATCACTGCTCCTGTAAAATCAATCTTTTTTTTTTTTAAATGTTTGCATTGATACACATTCCCCAGGGCAGTACCCAGGCCCCCATACCCTTTATGGCCAATAACTTTCATATAAGCCTCCAAAATGGGGACTTTTGATTTTTCAAATTCGGGTCCCATAGACTTCAATGGGGGTCGGGGTTCAGGTGTTCGAGAGTTCTAGGGCGAACGGTCCAAACCAGAGGGTGTTTGGCTTACCTCTGTTCTTCTTCACTTTTCCTTTGTTCTTGTTTTCTGCTGGGCTTGTGCTTCCCCTACTATCCCCAACAAAAGAGTGTGTGAAGCCTGTTTCCATGAAATTTCCGGGAAGGCAGACAAAAAATAAGCGGCATATATCAAAGAAGCAGCAGCCGAGAGCATGAGCCGGTTTATCAGTCAGTCTCACTTCTTCTAGTTTTGCTTCTGCACCCTCTCCTCCCGTGTCTTTTAACTCGAGGAAGTTACCTACAAGAGATGACTCCACAAATTCTTTAAAAGAATCAGATGAAGAGGGGAAGTTGAAAAAAAAAAAGCCTGCAAGTTTTAGATTTTTCTTTAGTTTCACCTTTTATACAAGCCATTAATTAGTGAAGCAATAAACTGGGAGGATGAATTACAGCAACCCAAAAATGAACTAATATTTTCCAAGCTTGAAGCCCCCTAATCTTCAATCATTTATTGCCCTTTCATTCTGGAAGTAAAAGAAATAAGGAATCTGAATGAGGAGATCTGATAAAAGATTTTCTCTTCAAATTAAATTTTCTAAGCTGTACCCCCATTGTCCTTGGAGGACGAGTTTAAAGAAGAATCACCAAAGGTGGATGCTTCTCTAATGCAATGCGCAAAACATACTACTTTACCTTTAGACCAGCTGTCTACAAACTGTGGCCCTTTGCTTGCCTTTATCCAGCCCTTGAGGCAATATTTCTGCCACCGGCACCAACAATGGGGCACAACTCCTGCCACTGATGCCAACAATGGAGCACCATTCCTTCTATTGATGCCAAAATTGGGGCACTATTCCTTCCACTGATGCCAACAAGGGGGCACTATTTCTCTCACTGACGCCAACAATGGGGCACTATTCCTTCCATTGACGCCAACAATGGGGCACTATTCCTTCAACTGATGCCAAAATTGGGGCACTATTCCTTTTACTGACGCCAACAATGGGGCAAAACTCTTGCCACCAATGCCAACAATGGGACACTATGGGGGCACTATTCCTTTCACTGATGCCAACAATGGAATACTATTCCTTTCACTGACGCCAACAATGGGATACTATTCCTTCCACTGACACCAATGATAGGGCAAAACTCCTGCCACTGACACCAACAAGGGGGCACTATTCCTTCCACTGTCGCCAACAATGGGATACTATTCCTTCCACTGACACCAATGATAGGGCAAAACTCCTGCCACTGACACCAACAAGGGGGCACTATTCCTTCCACTGTCACCAACAATGGGGCACTATTCCTTCAACTGACGCCAAAATTGGGGCACCATTCCTTCAACTGATGCCAACAATGGGGCAAAACTCTTGCCACTAACGCCAACAAGGGGGCACCATTCCTTCCACTGATGCCAACAATGGGATGCTATTTCTTCCACTGACACCAACGATAGGGCAAAACTCCTGCCACTGACACCAGCAAAGGGGCACTATTCCTTCCACTGACGCCAACAATGGGGCACTATTCCTTCCACTGACAGAAAAAAATTAGACAATATTTTGGGCATTGTATACTCACACCTAAGCACAGCCCCCACCCCAAAGTCTGAAGGACAGTAAACTGGCCCTTTCTTTATAAAGTTTGAAGGCTGCTTTAGACAATCTTGTGACTTGATGTGATGGAGCATAGTGCCGACAGAGATCTTCCGAAAATGTATTCCTTAATGTCACACACCTGGTAGAGGCCAAGCTGATCAGAGGGCTCTCCCTTACACCTCCTGGACATGTTCTCCCCCCCAAGGTTGATGACAGGATATAGAGTGGCAACCCAGAAATATTTACACAAATCATTCTGAGGTGTGGTCCACCCAGTTTGCTAAAGTGGGTGCTCGCTTAACATGTTTTGAGAGATCTGGGTGAATCGTGCGGCAGTTCCTTGGGCTCTTTAGCACAGGAGAAACTTTCAAGTATCATTCCTTAACCAGTGTTGAAGAAGATCTGGATTTCAGAGAGGGTGAAAAGAAGACTTCTTGATTGTTGTAGAAAAACGTATCCTGTATCAGGGTTCTCAGTGCTGGAGGCTGGGTCACTATTCCTACTGATGCCGTCCTCCAAGGCTGAGGGGTCGGGTTGCCACCTGTCTGGGATTCACCCGGACAGTACGGGTTTCGAATCATGTGTCCGGGTTTCAGTCCGCCTGAAACCCAGGACACATTATTCAGACAGGAATGTGGCTCGGAACAGTGCCTGACAGAAGGGTGAAGGGGGCACTATGCGTTCTGCATTACTATTCTCTTTGGAGCGCCCAAAGGTGTCCCAGGTCTGTTACAATCCTATAGTGTATATGAATTTTTTTTTTTTTTTTTTTTTGCTGTGGGCCGCTAAAGTGTTCGGGTTTGGCTTGAAAAAAAGGTGGCAACCCTACTGAGGGGCTTACTATCAGGGGAGCAAAGTATGGGGGAAATGAAATCCAGCTCCAATGACTTCCCTGAACATTTTAGAGTTCAGTGTGGTCTTCAAAGCCCTATTGGCCTTCCAGCCTTTCCTCACCACTTGGAGGGTGAAGTTAAGGATAGACAGTTGTACCGCTGTCATGTACATAAATCTCCAGGGAGGTACGACAAACCTTTCCCTTCTACAGGTGGTTTCACAGATCCTGGAATGGGCAGAGGAGTGTCCCCAAGATTTGATGGCCTCTTAAATTATCGAAAAAATATCTTGTTGGATGCTCTCAGTCGAGATCCCAAAATCCCAAGAAATGACCACTGATTTTTTGCTATCTGAGAACATCTTTCAGAGGTGAGGTATTTTAATGAGTGTATTTTGTGGCTTCCTATTTCAATGCCAAACTTCCCCAATATTTTTTTTTTTAAAGAACTGGATCCCAAAGCACTGGCAATTGTGGAAATTTTTCCTAGTTTTCCCTCTTTCTATGGGGGGGGAATTAATAAAACTGGTGCTGTTGTGCATATTAATCAGCTTCTAACTTCATCCTTTTCCATTAAGATTTAACAATAGAAACCTGGAAGCTGATTCCAGATTCTGTGTGCACCAGTTTTAGTAAATCCCCTCAATAGATCCTAAGAACTCCCTTGAAGATTTGAAAAGGAGTAGAGGTAATATTAATTAATCCCCTATGGCCCATCATAATTTCTACTGCTGTGGAGCCTACGTGTAAGCGGGTTGGAAATAGCCAGTTAGGAGCTTTCCCGGAAGGGAGGGAAGGAGTTAATACCTTCTCAGTTCTTTGGGTTTTGGCTGGTTTTCCTCTGGGTCCGATCACTGCTCCTGTGATATAAAAGAGGGACAGTGGTCCGGAGCTTTGTTGTTGTGGTTGGGTATGGATGGAAAAAGAGAGCCCCCCCCCCCCCGGGCAGATAGGTCCAGGGCCAGTAAGGGAAAGAGACAGAGAACAACACCAGTGGGAAGCAGAAGAATGTCACTTACTACTACTGGGATGTAAGGCTCTTCAGAACTTTTGGTTCTCTCCAAAGACACCAGATGCTGGGGAATGCCCTTGATGCACCCTGTATTTTACATGGACTTTACCTTTGCAGGCAGGGCCGACTTTAATATCGATTGGACCCTGGACAAACATTTTCTTGCCCCCCCCATGTAACCCCCGCTCTCCACCCCAACATCCCAAAAAACAAACAAACATGGGTGGGCTCAAGGGGCAGCTGCTTTGGGCCCCACAACAATGACTGGGCCCGGGGCAGCTGCCACTTTTGCCCTGCGTTAAAGAGGGCCCTGTTTGCAGGTATGCCGGGGCAGCACATAGCCCGAGTACGGGTTAGGGATAAAGGGATAGGGATAAAGAGTAATGTCTACATATATTGTGTTGTAATATGTTGGCTGATTTATGTAGGATATTATATTATACTATTATTATATATGTGTACACATACAGTACAATATTGACATATTGACCAGGCCAGAATTCAGTTGATAATGGTTGAGTTGCCAACTCAATTTTAACATATCAAAGGGACAGCTGATGACCCTTTGATATGTTAATCTTTTGCAAGTCTACCTAGGTATGTGAGGTATGGCCTGTTAACCTAATTGAATATTTCAAAGGATACATTGTTTCCTTCCTAAGGATGATAAAGAACCATAGAAGAAGTATTTATTGATGGTAATTAGACTTGAGGGGGTATTCATGGAAATGGTGGCTTTTCACTTTGATTAACAATAAGATCAAAGAGTATTTTGGGCTGACCTAGCAGAAACCCCCCTCTCCCTGAGTATTTCAGGGGGGCAAATCAAGCTGGCAGTCAGTCTTTTCATTCTCCATGAAGGTGACAGAAGGAACTGGGTTCTCTGAAGGCCACTGTTCATTATCATATTTACTCTGTTGGATTTTGTCATCTATTGCAAGTATCTTATGGACTTTGTTCTGTCTGAAGTTTCAATAAATGCATCTCTCTGGAAGAATCGGGTTGCTGCTGGAAATTACTCACATCATTATAATAATAACTAAATAAACATTATCTATTACATTACTACATCACTACATGGGCGTCCGCAGGTAGGGGCAAGGGGGGTCAAGTGCCCCCCCTGGAATCAGGGATCGGATCTTAAATTCAGTACAGTTGCGTCACTATCGGTGTGCGGGAAGCCCGCACCCCGGGTGTCACCTGGCAGTGGGGTGACACCATCAAGGTGCTGTCAAGCCCACCCATCAGTGTAATCTGACTTCGGACTCTTTTCCCTGCTCAGTCCAGCAGAGAACTTGGCGGCGCTGTCACAGGAGAAAGGCGAGCTGTGGGCTATCAGAGGTTTCCCCCGCTCACCCCTCCTTTCTCCTGTCAAGGAGAAGAGACGGCGACTCTCACCAGGTTCCCCGCTTAGCTTCCTGCCCGCTCCATTCCGTCTCTATTGGCCATAACTGAGGGCCAATCAAAGGAGACTAGGAGAGGAGAGCATCATGGGACATGTAGTCCCAAAGGTTGGTGGCCCCATTTTGCACAGGGAGGAGCTCGATTAAGAGAGGAATTGAGAGACTGCAGCCTGGAAAAAAGCTGAGGGAGAGAGTGCTACAGGACAAAGAACGAGGAGTGTGCTAGGCGGAAGCCAGCGAGAGAGCCACGCAGCCCAGTGCCACCAGAGAGAGAGCCTCGCTGCCCAGCGTCACCAGAGAGAGACACACACTGCCCAGCACCACCAGAGAGAGAAAGACTGAGCCACTGCCAGGGTACAGACATACTACACTACTGACCAGAGTCGCCCCTGGGGAACCCAGAGTGAGCGATCCTCCAGCCGGAGGAATCACTGCTGTCATTTCGCTGGGTCTGGTAAAAGGGCCGTGCATGGGTGACCCTAAAATTATGCCCCCCCCCCCCCCCCCTGAAAAAAGTTCTGCGGACGCCCATGCATCACTACATAATGTAGTAGCATCACTACATCATCACCGCCTGGTTTGACGTTACTAAAGGGATGTAATGCAAATGCCATAAATCTATCCCCTATTTTGTAGACGCAATAACTTTTTCGCAAACCAATCAATATACGCTTTTTACGATTTTTTTTTTACCAAAAATATGTAGAAGAATACATATCGGCCTAAACTGAGAAAAGAATTAGCTTTTTTTAAAAAAAATTGGGGATATTTATTATAGCAAAAAGTACAAAATATTGGGGGGTTATTTACTAAAGGAAAATCCCCTTTGCACTGCAAGTGCACTTGTAAGTGCAGTCACTGTAGATCCGAGGGGGACATGCAAGGGAAATAAAAAACAGCATTTTAGCCTGCACATGATTGGATGATAAAATCAGCAGAGCTTCCCCTCATTTCAGATCTACCCCTTAGATTTAGAGCAACTGCACTTCCAAGTGCACTTGTAGTGCAAAGTGGATTTGCCTTTCGTAAATAACCCCCATTGTGTTTTTTTTCAAAATTGTCGCTCTTTTTTTGTTTATAGCGCAAAAAATAAAAAAACTGTAGAGATGATCGAATACCACCAAAAAAAAAAGCTCTATTTGTGGGGAAAAAAAGGACGTCAATTTTGTTTGGGTACAGCGTCGCACGACCGCGCAATTGTCAGTTAAAGCGACGCAGTGCCGAATCGCAAAAAAATGCTCTGGTCATTGAGCAGCCAAATCTTCCGGGGCTGAAGTGCTTAACACAGTGTGAAGACACGAGGGTTATCTTGAGTAAGAGAAGGCCACCAAGCAGCCTGTTGATAAGCGTGTGCCTGAGATAGGCGAGATAGCCTCTTGCAGGAGGGAGTTGTTGGCGCTCTCTCTGTGAGTGGTCCATCTTCCATAGCATCAGGAACAGATAGGCACCGCAGAGGTCCCCAGCCTGTGCGCAGGTATGGAAAAGCTAAGTGAAGTGCACACATGGAGTCCGTGCACAGCGGGACCCCATACCGTCACTGGGAGTGAGGCAGCTGTGATACGCTGGACAGGTGGATGTGGACAATATCATGGTGTTCCACCCAAATGCAGGTTACAGAGAAGGTGTACATTTTCCCTGGGACCCAAGAAGTAACTGGAGAAAACTTACAGTGCAAGTGTATGTAGCACCCTGGGGTTTAGTCAGGGAGCTCCTCACAAATTTACTTGCCAGGAGTAGTTATCCTGGTCGATTGATAGAGATCTATTGATTTCTCCCTAAGTTTGGCCTTGTTGCACTTTTCTCTTCTACCACTAGGTGGCCGGGTACTTGGTGGTACTAGATATGAAAAGGGCAACCCAAGGTCAGGTTATGAGTATATGGGATATCTCAGCCAATGGGAGGGGGGTTTTCTTGAATCCCTTGGCCTGCTGGGAGAACCTATGTATTCGGGTGAGCTCAGGTGATCTATGTTCTGTGCCACCTGGACGGCTGTCTGGGTGGACGTGTGTCATAAGCCCCAGGCTGCTAGGCTGGAGATTGGGCATATCCCGGGGCATCTGGCTGCCAGGCTGTGTGAGGGCCTATCCAGAAGCATGAGAGCAGCGCAGGGTTGGGATTGTGGCTTGCAGTCCAACCAGAAGTGACGGTTCTGTCAGCTGGAGAACCAGTCAGTGGTCGGAGGTAGAAGGGAAGCTGTCACTACAAAGGGGCCGAACACCTTATTACCAGGGACCACAGTGAGTAACTGAGGCAAGTACCGGAACAACATTCTCACCACACAGGCACGGTGGAGAATCGGGAAACTTCAGGCGGTGATCAAGTCAGGGACCTATCAACTATCTTTGGCCTGGAAAGTTCTCATTAGACTGGACAAGGTCAGAGACCTTAATACATGTACATGGTGTACGTTCATCTCTAAGGCCCCTTTCACACTGGGGCGGTTTGCAGGCGTTATTCTGCTAAAAATACCGCCTGCAAACCGCCCCTAAACAGCCTCCGCTGTTTGTTCAGTGTGAAAGCCCGAGGGCTTTCACACTAAAGCGGTGCGCTGGCAGGAGAAGAAAAAATCTCCTGCAAGCCGCATCTTTGGAGCGGTGAAGGAGCGGTGTATTCACCGCTCCTAAACCGCTCCTGCCCATTGAAATCAATGGGACAGCGCGGCAATACCGCGGCTATAGCCGCGCTGTACGAGTGATTTTAACCCTTTTTCGGCCGCCAGCGGGGGGTTAAAACCGCACCGCTAGCGGCCGAATACCGCGGTAAAACAGCGCTAAAAATAGCGCTGTTTTACCACCGACGCCCCCTACCGCCCCAGTGTGAAAGCAGCCTTAAAGGAGAGGCCCACTTCAAAGTCAAGTATTCCTCCATGGTAGCCTCAGCCTTTCCCAGTGCATTGATGGAAAATGCACAAAGTAAAGGTACGCCATGTTTAGTAAAGTGACCCTACTAGAGGTGTCTGTAGCATAACCCAGAAAAACCCACCCGTGACCTCTCATGTGACCCTTGCTTGGCGCACAACGAGGAGGGGAACATGGAGGAAGGGTCATCCACCTACACCCCACATACAGATAGAAGAGCCCTGGCTGATATCAAGCAGCATAGACTTACTTAAGCCGGGACTATGGTATCATTCTTCTCCAGAATGACTGAGCCTAGCGGTGTGGAGGTTGAGTGGCAAAAATTGAGGGGTGTAGGATATTGTCAGGGCTGTCAGGGCCCTTCCTTCTCTGAGCTGGCCACTCAGCTGTCGGAAAATTGCCAGCTCCTATCTCTCCACAGTTACTCAGCTGTTGATGACGTCCTGCTTGTCAGTCCTGTCTACTTAAGCCAGTCCAGAGGATCTCTGCCTTTGCCTTGGTCAACGTCACAGAGACATTCTCCTGTGTTACTGTTTAAAGACTTGCTTTGCTGACATCCCTTCTGGTTCCAGATCCTGCTTGCTGTTCCACTACATTGATCCCTGACTTCTGGCTTTGGCTGACTATCCGATCCGGTTACTGAACTTTTGTCTATGTTTTGACTACGTTTGTTCTTTTTACTTTTATTATTAAACAAGTGTGATTTAAACTGTACTTCTGTCTCGGTCTGATTTCATGGTTTCTGACAGATATTCAGTGTCAGTAATCAAAACTATGCTCCAAGCTAGGAAACTTTGCTTACTGACACAACTCCATAGCTCCTAACTGTCCCGGATTTCGAGGGACTGTCCCTCATTCGGAGCAATGTCCCTCTGTCCCTCTTTCTTCCTCATTTGTCCCTTATTTTGGTCTGATCTATAGCGTTGTATATAGAATGCACTATTTATCTATCAAAAAGTGTTTCCCAGAGCTAAACCTTTTATCCAAATTCTAAATTGCTGCATTTGTAGATTCTAGGGCTGGGAAAATTAAAGATTAATTCCTCGATAAATCGTTAATTTTTTTTGATCGATCAAAATTCTTTTGATCGGTACTCACCTCTCCTCCGGCTTCCGGGTCTTGAGGGAGTTCCGTCGGAGATCCGGTGACGTCACGGACATCGACGTCACCGGACTCTTCCCCCCTTCCTCAAGGGCCTCCGTCTGCTAACGAAGGGAAGGTGGGGAGGAGTCCGGTGACGTCGATGTCCGTGAAATCATAAATTGAGGAAGACAGATCCTAACGATTTGATTGATCTCACTGGTCAAAGTATTCAGATAAACATCTATGTAAATCCTGGACTTGGCTATGAAAATCAACATCTCTGAGGGCTTTCCTGGTTGTAAGTCAGTTTGACGATGAACTGATATTGATTGGTTCTCCAGCAATCGAGAAACATTTATGATGAGGGCACTTTTTTTTTCCAAAGAGCTGACACTTTGCTGTCTCAGCAGGTGATGGATGTCTCTGGCTCTCCATCGCTCCCCCTGATGCACAACGGTGCCATTTAAATAGACTGTAGGGTGACGCCGTAGCCCCGCCCCCGCTGAGGAAGTTCTGATTGAACGTAACGCGTACGGGGGAGGAGCTGACTTCAGCTAAAAGTAGTTGGATCTGTATGTGCATTATAATTAATCGAAATTAGTCGATTAAAAAAAAAAAAATTAATCGAACACGAAGAGTTTAATCAGTAACAGCCCTAGACTAAATCTCAAATGCCAATATAAAGGAATAATAGTGGTAAAAAAAAAGCACTTGTGGGTTTAACCAATCATTTTGTTTTGTACAATTCTCTTTTAAGGGGGTGTGGCAGGGGGGTGTGTCCTATTCCTACATATACTCTTGCTAATAGGTGTCCCTCATTCCCATCTCAGAAAGTTGGGAGGTATGCAACTTACTTTAAAGTGCGGGAAAGATTTCTAGCTTTTGCAGAGGAAACGTCTGAACATCCTTTAGATCCACTGTTCCCTTTGATGGTGGATTTTCTGCATTCCGGAGTTGACCTCAGTCTCTCGTACGATGTTGTAAAGGTACAAGTCTCTGCGTTATCTTCCCTAGCAGGAACTTTATGGGTTTTAAATATGCTAGCTATTCCTTTTTTTAAAAGCTCCCTTGAAGATCAATCCTCTAAAGAAAACTACATTTCCAAAACTTTATCTCCCCCATGTCCTCGCTTTTGTGCTAACTTCTGATCAGTTATGACCACTTGGTGGTACCATTTGTTTTTGGACTTTAAAAGCTAACTTCATCTTTCAGACCGTCTTCCACCGCGGCAGAGGTATAAGGGACTGTAGTTCACATTGAAGCACAATTGCAGTGACGTCACCCGACTTGTAGGCATAGATACACTATATTACCAAAAGTATTGGGACACCTGCCTTTACACGCACATGAACTTTAATGGCATCCCAGTCTTAGTCCGTAGGGTTCAATATTGAGTTGGCCCACCCTTTGCAGCTATAACAGCTTCAACTCCTCTGGGAAAGCTATCCACAAGGTTTAGAAGGTGTGTCTATGGGAATGTTTGACCGTTCTTCCAGAAGCGCATTTGTGAGGTCAGGCACTGATGTTGGATGAGAAGGCCTGGCTCGCCTGCTTTAACTCATTCCAAAGGTGTTCTATTGGGTTGAGGTCAGGGCTCTGTGCAGGCCAGTCAAGTTCCTCCACCACCTCATCCCTGTCTTTATGGACCTTGCTTTGTGCACTGGTCCAAATCATTTGGTGGAGGGGGGATTATGGTGTGGTGTTGTTTTTCAGGGGTTGGGCTTGGCCATCTTAGTTTCAGTGAAGGAAACGCTTAAAGCGTCAGCATTCCAAGACATTTTGGACATTTTCATGCTCCCAACTTTGTGGGAACAGTTTGGGGACGGCCCCTTCCTGTTCCAACGTGACTGCCCACCAGTGGATGAGCAAGTTTGAGGTGGAGGAACTTGACTGGCCTGCACAGAGTCCTGACCTCAACCCAATAGAAAATCTTTGGGATGTAGTAGAGCGGAGACTACGAGCCAGGCCTTCTCGTCC
The DNA here is from genome assembly GCF_042186555.1 of Aquarana catesbeiana. Taxonomy (NCBI): domain Eukaryota; kingdom Metazoa; phylum Chordata; class Amphibia; order Anura; family Ranidae; genus Aquarana; species Aquarana catesbeiana. Next base: position 402,532,220 of record NC_133329.1, read on the forward strand.
GCAGCAGTCCCAGAGTGATAGCACCCCTTGCCTATCCTGGGCTCCATTCTTGCTCTCCCTTGCCTTCCAATTGCTCCAGGCTTACAGGAAGAGGAGACCCAGCAGCTATGATTGAGGGGCATTAAGCCTCTTCCCACCAGGCTGTCAAGGTAGGTGCTGTTCATCATGTACATTAGCGGTCCAGAAAAAGTAACACAACCCCCCCCCCCCACATGAAATGACTCCATCCATGGCAGCTGCCCTTCTTGCCCACCCCTTATCCAAGATTCAAACCAATGACCCCAGTGCTGCAAGACAGGAGTGCTAACCACTAGGGCCACTGTAATACAAGTGTAGTAGGCAGATGCAGAAGATGAAAGCCAAGCTAATAAATAAAAGTAAGATTTAGGTAGCTTCTCAGGATCTGTAACCTCAGCTGCACCATTCTGAGAGGCTTTATATGCATCCACAAGGTACTTAGTTGCCCTAGGAACTTATAAATCATATTATAAAGCCAGCCGTGAAGGATCCATGAAGGATCCTGGGGCTGACACTTCATGTAATAGGGTGACAACACTCTGTCCCTGTCTCCCAACTTTGTCACCCTGTCATGTAGGCTTCTGATGGACTCTACAAGTGGCTATTTCCACACACATTGCTCCACTGTTACGGCCATCAGTAAAACTTGCCCTGAGAAATGCCATGCCGCCATTGCTGGAGTGTGTGCAGCCAGGACATGGCTGCAAAGGGGCTGCAGGAGACCAACAGGGCTGAGATGTAACAAACGATCGATATTTTATTTTTATAATATACACAGTGCTTTGGCAACCTAAATATCATTCAGTTTGTATCCACTTTTATTTTAGACCCCCGATCCCTCCATAAAGAGTACCTGTCACCACCTATTACTGTCACAAGGGATGTTTGCATGCCTTGTGACATCAATAAAAGTGATCACATTTTTTTTAAACACAATTTATTAATATAAAAATAAATAAAATAAATAAGAAAAAGAAAAAAAAAAAAATTTAAGAAGAAAAGAAGAAGACGCATACGGAAGTCTAGCCCGCATATGTAAACGGTGTTCAAATCACACATGTGAGGTATCGCCGTGATCGTCAGAGTGAGAGCGATAATTCTAGAACTAGACCTCCTCTGTAACTCTAACCTGGTAACCATAAAAAAAATTTAAAGTGTCGCCTATGGAGATTTTCAGGTACCGTAGTTTGTCGCCATTCCACGAGTGCGTGCAATTATAAAGCGTAACATGTTTGGTATCTATTTACTCGGCGTAACATCATCTTTCACATTATACAAAAAAAAATTGGGGTAACTTTACTGTTTTTTTGTTTTTTTTAAATTCGTGAAAGTGTCCCATTTCCAAAAAAGTTGCGTTTAAAACACCGCTGCATAAATACCATGTGACATAAAATATTGTTGCAACAATTGCCATTTTATTCTCTAGATTCTCTGCTAAAAATATATATATATATAATGTTTGGGGGTTCTAAGTAATTTTCTAGCAAAAAATACAGATTTTAACTTGTAAACACCAAATGTCAAAAATAGGCTTGGTCATGAAAGGGTTAAAGAAGAGAGGTCAGTTTTTTTTTTCGTAGAATGAAGTCTTAGGATGTAATACATTCTCGTGTTATTCGGAATGTTGCCATTTCTATAGGATGCAGTGATCTTTCCATCTAGCACAACCTGATTGTATCCTGCATTATAAAATAACTTTTACTGCTGGCGAGGACTCCCTGGGGGGGCGGCTTGGTTTATAATTTTGCGGCTCATCATCCTTTGCATACATGACAGCTATGTGAGTGTCGCCCGTCCTCGTCCGTTTGGCGCAGGGAGTGTATCAGTCCTGCTCAACAGATGCTTAATCTGTCCTGCATAAAGTCTCCAGCAGGCCATGGCCATATCCTGACTCTTGGCACACGGTTGTTGGATGGCTCTCCCCGCCATGAATACGCCCGAGCCAATTCAAGGCCTGTCTGCTCTTGCTGAGGCCTCTGTCGGATGCTTCGTGCATATAATGCAGGGGATCCAGCCATACACTTCAAACAGCTCACAGCTTCTGCAGCGGCTGCTTGCCTTCCATTATCAAGCTGTTCCATCACTTAGCGGAGCCACCTAAACCATCTAGACGTAATCATCTCTTGCCCAAGCTGTGCCAAAATGCCTAACGAGTAACAGAAAGCCGTTCTGGCAGGGAAAGCTTGTTATGTTGGGGGGGTGTAGCTCTGTGAAAGCGATCGTAATGCTTTCTGGGTTCATATATCAAGTGCGGTGAAATAGGCAGTTATGTAAATTGAACAGCAGGGGGAGCTGTGCAGAGTTCTGAATATTATGAGTAGGGATGAGCAGTGGCGGTCGGTGGTAACTTTTTTTGGGGGAGCGGCAAACCGTACACCCCCCCCCCCCGTTGGTCGCTCGGGTCTGGTGCACTTACCCCATCTATGGTGGGCAGCGCTTCTCCCGGGCTTCACCGGGGGCTTCCCTTGCTCGGCAGCAATGGTTTTCCCTTCCCCTGCTCTCCACGGGCATCGTGGCGGCTTCCGTTTCCTCCCTCCTCCTTGGCAGGAAATTGGGACTCTTCTCTTATTGGCCAATCAGAAAATGGGTCTCAGGCCTGCTTCTGATTAGCCAGATTGAGGATCAGTGTTTCAATAGCGAATATTTATTCTCTGTTGTAACACCTGGGTGGACTCATGATGCAGTGCTCTGAGTCCAGAGCCCATCCTATTTATAAGCCTATTAGAGCCTATGGCTCTAATCAGGTGCTTAAAAAAAAACATCCCCTCCAGTGTAATTCATGCGTCCGGCATCCTGAAAGGGGAGCATCGATAGTTTAAAAAAACTATTATATAAGCACCTGAACGACCACAACATACAGGGATATACAATGTAATACTGACATATAATCACACACATAGGTTGAACTTGACTTACTTGACTTGTCTTATTTCAACCTCACCTACTATGTAACTATGTAATCATTGCTTTAAATTACATGCTTAGGAAATTTTACCTCCCCGGTGTCATGTGACTCATTAGTGTTACAAGGTCTCAGGCGTGAATGGGGAGCAGGTGTGTTAAATTTGGTGTTATCGCTCTCACTCTTTCATACTCGTCACTGGAAGTTCAACATGGCACCTCATGGCAAAGAACTCTCTGAGGATCTGAAAAAAATTATTGTTGCTCTACATAAAGATGGCCTAGGCTATAAGAAGATTGCCAAGACCCTGAAACTGAGCTGCAGCACGATGGCCAAGACCATATAGGACAGGTTTGACTCGCTATATCCAGAGGTTGTCTTTGGGAAATAGGCGTATGAGTGCTGCCAGTATTGCTGCAGAGGTTGTAGGGGTGGGGGGTCAGCCTGTCAGTGCTCAGACCATACGCCGCACTCTGCATCAAATTGGTCTGCATGGCTGTCGTCCCAGAAGGAAGCCTCTTCTAAAGATGATGCACAAGAAAGCCCACAAACAGTTTGCTGAAGACAAGCAGACTAAGGACATGGATTACTGGAACCATGTCCTGTGGTCTGATGAGACCAAGATAAACTTATTTGGTTCAGATGGTGACAAGCGTGTGTGGCGGCAACCAGGTGAGGAGGACAAAGACAAGTGTGTCTTGTCTACAGTCAAGCATGGTGGTGGGAGTGTCATGGTCTGGGGCTGCATGAGTGCTGCCGGCACTGGGGGGCTACAGATCATTGAGGGAACCATGAATGCCAACATGCACTGTGATATACTGAAGCAGAGCATGATCCCCTCCCTTCAGAGACTGGACCGCAGGGCAGTATTCCAACATGATAACCACCCCAAACACACCTCCAAGACGTCCACTGCCTTGCTAAAGAAGCTGAGGGTAAAGGTGATGGACTGGCCAAGCATGTCTCCAGACCTAAACCTTATTGATCATCTGTGGGGCATCCTCAAACAGAAGGTGGAGGAGCGCAAGGTCTCTAACATCCACCAGCTCTGTGATGTCATCATGGAGGAGGGGAAGAGGACTCCAGTGGTAACCTGTGAAGGGTTAAGGCAGTGCTGGAAAATAATGGTGGCCACACAAAATATTGACACTTTGAGCCCAATTTGAACACTTTCACTTAGGGGTGTACTGACTTTTGTTGCCAGCAGTTTAGACATTAATGGCTGTGTGTTGAGTTATTTTGAGGGGACAGCAAATTTACACTGTTATACAAGCTGTACACTCACTACTTTACATTGTAGCCAAGTGTCATTTCTTCAGTGTTGTCACATGAAAAAATAATAAAATATTTACAAAAATGTGTGGGGTGTACTCACTTTTGTGAGATACTGTATAGATCTCTCTCTCTCTCTCTCTATAAATATAAAACAAATGAAAATAAAGATAAATAAAATAAAAACAGTGCAGTGTAAAATTGGCCCTCAGCAGATCAGTTTTACTCTGGGATAATAGGCCTAACTGGTCTATGTCTAACTTTTATTTTATCTAAGGGGTTAGAGCGGTGCTGGGAATGTAATGATATACTGTAATGTCAGGTGGTTTTGATTCACACTGTTTTTGCCCATTTTCTGTTTTTGCCCATTGTTTCTGCCAAACAATGCAAGGGATGCTGGGAACAAAAGGCAGCCCCAAGGACAGATGGTCAGAAACAAGTGAATGCTGTGCTTTCAACACCCAAAAAGTAAAAAAAAAGCCATATCAACATAAAATAAAAAATAAATAAACTCACAAAGGAAATTAAAACCCCAAAGTACCACTACTGAAACCAAACCCTTGCTGCAAAAAAAACCAAGCCTGTTCAAAAAAACTTTAACCTAGACACTTTCAGTGGCATGTTTAACGGACGAAAAGGGAGCAAATTCATTGTCAGGGTTTAAATACACTTTAAACCTGAAGTGTAATCTGTTTACATTTTACCTTCCCTGTTTTTTCCCCTCATTAACATGCTATTAGGATTTTTTAATAAAAACTTTAAGTTTTTAAGTTTTTATAACATCTTTTTTTTTGCATCCCAATGATTTAATCACTGGGTCTAATGCAGGCAGATCATAGCTGGTGGGAGGGGCAGGCATGTTTCTGAAAACATCAGGCTCCAGTGGCCCAATCGAGCAGTGCGCAATACTTAAAGCGGGGGTCCACCTATCTTTCGTTTTTTTTTTTTTTTGAGTTCATTCACAAACTTTTCTTCTCAGCATTACATACTCACATATTGTGCGTAATATGTCCGCCTGTGTCAGATTTCATCGGAAAGAATAGCTTATATTATTCACTGCAGGCGGTTTCCATATTCATTGTGGGCATTTGAAGCCCACAAGCATTTATTTCCTGGATGTGGTGAATGCTGTGCTCCCAGCATTCACCGCTCGTTCCCGCACATGCTCAGTGGCATCCTGGGAAGCCTGAGACTAGCTCCCAGGAGTTTGGGAGAGGCTAGAAACATGCCTACTCCCACGGGAGGAGAACCAGGAAGTGCAAAGAAGAATAGAAAAATAAAAGGTAATTACGGCGATTTAAATTTTTTTAAACGGCATGTCAGCATCTAGGCAAGGAAGAGAATACATACAGATATTGTTCAAAATTTGGGTGGAACTCCGCTTTAAGCTACTTTTACCCTGGGGCGTTGGGGGCGTCGGCGGTAAAGCGCGCTTTATTGTCATTTTTGCTGCACTTTTCGGCCGCTAGCGGGGCGCTTTTAACCCCCCTGCTAACGGGCGAAAAAGGGTTAAATGCGCCCGCCGCTTTGCCGGCTCTTCTGCGGCGCTGCCTGTAAAACGCCTCAGTGTAAAAACAGCCTTACACTCACCGGCCACTTTATTAGGTACCCCCGTTCAATTGGCTGATTAACAATTTGTGTTACCAAACAACTGACTTGCTTAAGTCCAACCTGAGCATCAGAATAGGAAAGAAAGGGTATTTAAGTGACTTTGAACGTGGCATGGTTGTTGGTACCAGATGGGCTGGTCTGAGTATTTCTGGGAATTTTTACACACAACCATCTCTCAGGTTTATAGAGAATGGTGGGAAAAAGAGAAAATATCCAGTGAGCGGCAGTTGTGTGGAGGAAAATGCCTTGTTGAGGTCAGAGGAGAATGGGCAGACTGGTTCCAGATGATAGAAAGGCAACAGTAACTCAAATAACCACTCGTTACACCCAAGGTATGCAGAATACCATCTCTGAATGCACAACACATCCAACCTTGAAGCAGATGGGCTACAGCAGATGATAGAAGATTTGGAAAATGTTGCCTGGTCTGATGAGTCTGGATTTCAGGTGCGACATTCAGATGGTGGGGTCAGAATTTGGCGTAAACAACATGAAAGCATGGATCCATTCTGCCTTGTATCAACAGTTCAAGCTGGTGCTGGGGGTGTAATGGTGTGGGGGATCTTGGCACACTTTGGGCCCCTTAGTACCAATTGATCATGGTTTAATCGCCACGGCCTACCTGAGTATTGTTGCTGACCATGTCCATCCCTTTATGACTACAGTGTCCCCATCTTCTGATGGCTCCTTCCAGCAGGATAATGCACCATGTCACAAAGCTCCAATCATCTCACCACTGGACAATGAGGTCCCTGTACTCCAATGGTCTCCACACTCACCACATCTCATCCAATAGAGCACCTTTGGGATGTGGTGGAACTAGGGTTCCCACCTCATCCCTTTAAAACTGAACACATATGAATTACACAGGTTCTGTGGCTGATTAAGGTGGTAATTAAACTCACTTGGTGCTTTATCTGCATTAAATTAACCCCTATATTCTGTGTAATTCATATGTGTTCGGGGTTAAAGGGATGAGGTGGCAACCCTGGGTTGAACGTGAGATTGGCATCATGGATGTGCAATTGACAAATCTGCAGCAACTGTGTGATGCTATCATGTCACTATGGAGCAAAATCTCTGAGGAACGTTTCCAACACCTTGTTTTATCTATCCCACCAAGAATGAAGGCAAAATGGGGTCCAACCCACTACTAGCAAGATGGACCTCAAAAAGGGCGACCAACGGACTACTAGCAAGGTGTACCTTATAAAGTGGCCGGTGAGTGCATCAATGGCTCTTGAGAGTACACCTCAACAAGAGCTCAACTACTCCTCCCAAGAGCCCTCAGCCCTGATGCAAGCAGTGGGCTGGCTCTTGGGAGGAGTTATAGAAATATCAAAAAGATGGGTGCATGTCAGTCTGGAGGAGTGGGTGTTCCTCCTAGGCGGGCTTAGGGTTGCCAGCTTATCATCAAACAAAACCCGAACACTTTAGTGGCCTGGGACACCTTTGGGTGCCCCAAGGAGAGTAGTAATGTGGTGCGCATAGCCTGCTGCAGCGAACAGTGGGTGCAGCCAAATTGCTCTTGCTGACATCATTGCCCTGCCCCCCCCCCCCCGTGATGCCAAAACTGCCCCCAGACAGCCACCCATAGCCCCCGTACAGCAACAGATGTGTGTGACTATCTTGGTTACATGGGGAGCCACAGCCCAGTCTGAATAATGTGTCCAGGTTTCAGTCTGCCTGAAATCCAGACACATGATTCAAAACCCGAACTGTCCGGGTGAATCCCGGACAGGTGGCAACTCTAGGCGGGCTGCATGTGCATGTAGATCTCCCTGAGGAGATGGTGAGCCTCCATGATTGAAGGTATTGAAGTCCAATGAATGAAAGTGGTAGGTCAGCCACAGTCAAACTGGGGAGGAAATGGTTAGATGATGCTGGACAACCCCCCCCCAGGAAATGAGGCGGGGCTCTATCTGACATGCTGCAGCTTCTAATGCACATTGTGAGAAGCTCGCAGTGTGCGGTGAAATCAGAGGAAGCCATTTCAGTCCAGGAGAGGAGCCGCTACAACTGTGCAAGACTGATGCCCCGTACACACGGTCGGATTTTCCGACGGAAAATGTGTGATAGGACCTGGTTGTCGGAAATTCCGACCGTGTGTGGGCTCCATCACACATTTTCCATCGGATTTTCCGACACACAAAGTTTGAGAGCAGGCTATAAAATTTTCCGACAACAAAATCCGTTGTCGGAAATTCCGATCGTGTGTACACAAATCCGACGGACAAAGTGCCACGCATGCTCAGAATAAATAAAGAGATGAAAGCTATTGGCCACTGCCCCGTTTATAGTCCCGACGTACGTGTTTTACATCACCGACAACTTTGTGTGACCGTGTGTATGCAAGACAAGTTTGAGCCAACATCCGTCGGAAAAAATCCTAGGATTTTGTTGTTGGAATGTCCAATCAATGTCCGACCGTGTGTACGGGCATAAAGGGAAGACTGAAGTTCAAATTTAAGGAATAAAATTAAAGTTTTAGTTCAGCATCCATCTCAGCCTGAAGATTGGAATGAATGACTTCCTTTAGTACAGGACGCATTTTCCAAGCTGAAAATTTCCAAGAAATACAGTATTTTCCATTTGCTATAATAAAGCCGCCATCTGCTTGTAATTTGGAGCTTTGTGTGAAGCAAATTCTTGGTTTAAGCCTGTTTGGCTCTGGACAAATAGCTGTAATAATACTTCAGCCGCAACGAGGCGAGAAAAACAGTAACGCGCCCATATAAGGTGAATTCGGCTTTTGCGCTATCTAACGGCTCCTCACCTGGACCAGCTGGAAGCGGCTCTCCCCACCAATCACTCAGTTTGATACAATTTGACCGAGAACCAAACCTGCAATTACTTCCCTAACAATATGCGTTCAACCGAGAATAGAAAAATGCAAACGCACGAACATCTCTTCCAGTGTGCAGAACAGAACAAACTCTCCATAATGCTTTCCGACTGCAGTCCCGGGATTCTCGCTTGCAATGGCAGTATCAACTGCTTTTGTACAGCACCTGGGAAAGGACAAAAATAAAGTAGCTCATGTGGTCACCACAATCTTGTATCTGCTGCAGAAGCTTCAGCTATGTGATCTTGGTAAATGGCATGGCCAATGCCTTGGCGTTTTGCTATATGACTGGCATTGGATGGAACCCAAGAACAGTTGGGTAAGCATTATTGTTCTTCTCCATAGGTGGACATAGTCATTTAAGGACCTCTGAAGAATTTTGGAGGCCCACATTCAAGTGCAAACTCTTTTCACTGTGTATCGATAGATGGATACCCACGTGGATACAAGTCTCTTGACACCTGACATTATTATGGATTGGTCCCCTTTTGCAGATTTAGTCACTTATCTGGGGATTCTTTCTCCAAGATTTTGGAGGGGGTCTGTGGGAATTTGGGTCCATTCAGCTTTGGAAATGAAGGCCTGGTTTGCAAATGGTGTTCCAACTAATCGCAAAGTTGTCCAGTATGGTTGAGGCCAGGGCTCTGTGCAGGACACCTGAGTTCCTCCACATCAAAATGGTCAACTATGTCTTTATGGTGATGTTTATTGAGAAGACCTGGCTCACCATCTGAGTTCCAATTCCACCCAAAGGTGTTCAGTGGGATTGATGTCAGGGCTCTGTGTAGGACACATGAGTTCCTCCACATAAAATTGGTCAAACCATGTCTTTATGGAGCTGTTCAGTAGGGATAGGGTCAGGACTCATTGCAGGACATTCAAACGCCTTCACTTCAAGCTAGTCAAACCATGTCTTTATGGAGTTGTTTAGTAGGGTCTAGGTCAGGACTCTGTACAGGACACTCAAGTTCCTTCACATCAAACTGGTTAAACCATATCTTTATAGAGCTGTTCAGTAGGGTTGATGTGAGGGCTCTGTGCAGGACACCCGAGTTCCTCCACATCAAACTGGTCAACAATGTCTTTATGGTGATGTTTTTGAAAAGGCCTGGCTCACCATCGAAGTTCCAATTCATCCCAAAGATGTTTAGTAGGATTGATTTTAGGGCTCTGTGCAGGACACCCAAGTTCCTCCACATCAAACTGGTCAACCATGTCTTTATAGTGTTGTTTTTTGAGAAGACCTGACTCACCATTGGAGTTCCAATTCATCCCAAAGGTGCTTAGTAGGATTGAGGTCAGGGCTCTGTGCAGGACACTCAAGTTCCTCCACACCAAACCCATCTATGTCTTTATGAAGCTGGCCCTGCTCTTCTGGGAAGGTTTCCCACACAATTTTGAAGTACGTCTGTGGAATTAGAGTCCAATCAGCCATAAGAACATTTTGTGACGTCAGGTACTAATGTTGGATGAGAAGACCTGGCTCACCATCGAAGTTCCAATTCATCCCAAAGGTATTCACTAGGGTTGAGGTCAGGGCTCTGTGAAGGACACTTGAGTTCCTCCACACCAAACTGATCATCCATGTCTTTATGGATCTGGTATTGTTCACAGGAACATAGTCATGCTGATACAGAAAAGGGTCTTCACCAAACTGTTACCACAAGGCTGGAAGAGCACAACTGTCTACAACGTCCTTGTATGTTGTAGTGTTACCAGAATCCCTCACTGGAGACACCTGAACTTCATCATTAGATAGATAGATAGATAGATAGATAGATAGATAGATAGATAGATAGATAGATAGATAGACAGATAGATAGATAGATAGATAGATAGATAGATAGATAGATAGATAGATAGACACTTGAAGGCATAGTGACATATTTTAAGCGCTGTACAAATGTGACGCATGTTCAAACAAATGCAACAAAAAAAAAAAATCTGCGTATTTTGTCTAATATAAATAATTCCTAAGATCTGTCCTTTCCCATAAAGGAGTAAAAAAGGGACGGAAGGTCAGGGCACAGGGGTTTTAGACTTATATGAATATTTTCTAAGATCGTAAGCGCCATCTAGGGATCATAATGTGATATTTTTCCTTAAAATACCTCAGTCAGGAAAATTCCGCATTATGGCCACTAGATGGTGCTTGCGATCATAGGAAATAATCATATTAGACAAAATATGGCAATTTTTTGTTGTTGCGGATGGTATAAATGGGCTTTTTACCCCCAGAGGGCTCTTGTGCAATCTGCACGCATGTTTTTTCTGACCCCTGTCCTTTAACATAAATGAGTATACCAGGGAAGGAAGGTCAGGACACGGGGGGCTTTAGACTTTAATTGCAAGTGATGTGCCCATAGAAATGTTGGAGACGTCATGCTCCAGTAGAGGCAGCAGATCTGAGTATCCCAATGTTTGAGAACATCTGCGGAGTGACATCTAATGAGCAGGACGCCTTCCCGTCTACGGAGCAAAGTTCAGCCATCCAGCTTCTAATCTAGACACGGTCCTCTAATATCGGGACTGATTCCTCAGTCCTTGTTACCAGAGCTGCTCCCGACTCCAACATTGTTTCCTGCCTTTCATATAGGAAGTCTCCTTTTTGCCCATCATATCCATTTCTTCTCTTATACATTTTTTAACATTCTATTCCGGCTGCTTCTGATTCTCGGCAATTGTCAGAATCATATAGCAGGCCCGAAAACTTGGATCATTCCCCCCGTGGGCTGAGCGCCGGATCTCACCTGTCACTCACAATTACCTAAGTGACAGATAAGCGGGAGAGTCAGTAGAATGTAATGATAGTATTATTCCGTCTGTCTCCGTCTACCCGGCCAGATACTTGATACCTTCTCTGATCTGCGTTACCGACATCTTACCGGCAGCGAGAGCGATCCGCGTCACAGGAGGAGCTATTTTTTTAATACTTTATGCAAAATAACTATTATTATCGTTATTATTCCTTCTTATTTATTATTATTATTATTATTGTTATTATTCATTCTTATTTATTAGTATTATTATTATTCATTCTTATTTATTATTATTATTATTATTATCATTATTATTCCTTCTTATTTATTATTATTATTATTATTATTATTGATATTATTCATTCTTCTTCTTATTATTATTATTATTCCTTCTTATTTATTATTATTATTATTATTATTATCATTATTATTCCTTCTTATTTATTAGTATTATTATTATTGTTATTATTCATTCTTATTTATTATTATTATTATTATTATTATTCCTTCTTATTTATTGTTATTATTATTATTATTATTATCGTTATTATTCCTTCTTATTAATTATTATTATTATTTTTATTATTCATTCTTATTTATTATTATTATTATTATTCTTATTATTCCTTCTTATTTATTATTATTATTATCGTTATTATTCATTCTTATTTATTAGTTTTATTATCGTTATTATTCCTTCTTATGTATTATTATTATTATTGTTATTATTCATTCTTATTTATTATTATTATTATTATTAGTAATATTAATAATAATAATATTATTTATGGTTGTTATTATTATTAATAATTATTATCTGCAGCATTCTTAACTGCTTGCCTGTTGGAGCAATTTTTACATTTTCCACATATACACTATGTTACCAAAAGTATTGGGACACCTGCCTTTACACACACATGACCTTTAATGGCATCCCAGTCTTAGTCCGTAGGGTTCAATATTGGGTTGGCTCCGCCCTTTGCAGCTATAACAGCTTCAACTCTTCTAGGAAGGCCGTCCACAAGGTTTAGGAGTGTGTCTATGGGAATGTTTGACCATTCTTCCAGAAGAGCATTTGTGAGGTCAGGCACTGATGTTGGACGAGAAGGCCTGGCTCGCAGTCTCCGCTCTCATTCATCCCAAAGGTGTTCTATCGGGTTGAGGTCAGGACTCTGTGCAGGCCAGTCAAGTTCCTCCACCCCAAACTCGCTCATCCATGTCTTTATGGACTTTTAAAAAAAAAATTCAGTATCTATACCATAGTTTGTAGGCACTATAACTTTCATGCAAACCAAGTAATAAATACTTATTGGGGTTTTTTAAATAAAAACATATAACAGAATACATTTTGCCCAAACTTTATGAAGAAGTTTGATTTTTTCCCCATCCCTCCATGCTCGTGCACAGAAGCACATATGTAAGTCGCGCATGCAAACGGTGTTCGCACCACACATGTGAGGAATCGATGCGAACATTAGAGCGAGAGCAATAATTCTAGTGCTAGACCTCCTCTGTAACTTTAAACGGGTAACCTGTAAAAATGTTTAAAGCTTCACCTATGTGCGACCTGTTAAGTATCTATTTCCTCAGCGTAACATCATCTTTAATATTTTACAAAAAATAGGGTATATATTGTGGTTTTTTTTTCTTTTTTTAATTCATTAAGGTGTATTTTTTTCCAAAAAGATTGAAAAATCCGCTGTGCAAATGCTGTGTGACATATAAAAAATTGCAATGATCAGCATTTTATTCTCTAGGGTCTCCGCTTAAAAAAAAAAAAAAAATTATATATATATATATATATATATATAAAATATAAAGTATCTCACAAAAGTCAGTACACCCCTCACATTTTTGTAAATCTTTTCTTCTATCTTTTCATGTGACAACACTGAAGAAATGACACTTGTCTACAATGTAAAGTAGTGAGTGTACAGCTTGTATAACAGTGTAAATTTGCTGTCCTCTCAAAATAACTCAACACACAACCATTAATGTCTAAACCGCTGGCAACAAAAGTCAGTACACCCCTAAGTGAAAATGTCCAAATTGGGCCCAAAGTGTCAATATTTTGTGTGGCCACCATTATTTTCCAGCACTGCCTTAACCCTCTTGGGCATAGAAGTCACCAGAGCTTCACAGGTTGTCACTGATGTCCTCTTCCCCTCCTCCATGACGACATCACGGAGCTGGTGGATGTTGGAGACAGTGCCCATCAGTGCTGCCTCATCAGTGCCCATCAGTGCAGCCTCATCGGTGCCCATTAGTAATGCCTCAACAGTGCCCATCAGTCCTGCCTCATCAGTGCCCATCAGTCCTGCCTCATCAGTGCCCATCAGTGCTGCCTCATCAGTGCCCATCAGTGCAGCCTCATCGGTGCCCATTAGTAATGCCTCAACAGTGCCCATCAGTCCTGCCTCATCAGTGCCCATCAGTCCTGCCTCATCAGTGCACATCAGTGCAGCCTCATCAGTGCACATCAGTGCCACCTCATCGGTGCCCATCTGTGCAGCCTATCGGTGCCCATCAGTGCCACTTCATCAGTGCCCATCAGTGAAAAAGAAAAATTACTTATTAGCAAAATTGTATAACAGAAACTAAGAAAATGTTTGGTCTTTAACCTCCCTGGCAGTATTCCCGAGTGTGGCTCGAGATGGACTTTCAGTACTATTAGCGGTAACCCCGAGCCACACTCGGGATCGCACCGCTGGATCCAGGTAGTTACTTACCTTGTCCCCGGGATCCTGCGATGTCTCCCCGCTGTGTGCGGTGGCAGTGTCTCCGCTTGGTTCATCACAGCGCCAGGCTCCGTTCCCTGCGAGCGTTGCCACGAACGGGGGCGGAGCACGGCGCCAAATTCAAAAAGTAAAACACACACAATACATACAGTACACTGTAATCTTACACTGTAATCTTACAGATTACATTACTGTATCAAATAATGTCACATCCCTTTGTCCCTAGTGGTTTCTCCGGTGCCTGCATGCAGTTTTATATTATAAATACTGTTCTTTCTGCCTGGAAACTGGAGATTGTCCAAAGCTTATAGGTAATTTTCTAGCAAAAAATACCGATTTAAACTTGTAAACAAAAAGTGCAGAAGGGGCGTGGTCAGCAGGCGGATAGTAGAATTGGGTGTCTGGCTCTGTCCGTGGTGCTGAAATCTGGTGCTCTGAACAAAGCTTGCAATATTCAAATTGCTGCATGAAGCCAGAGGATAGAAACGGGATCTCTATCACATCTTAAATTCAAGTCTTTTTGTATCATATAGAAAACAAAGCTTTCCTGCGTGCGCATGGGTTTCCCATGCATGCGCAAAGATTGGTGTTGGGGGAGCCGGAAATCTTCCCCGTCTCATATCCACACGTGTTCGTGCACCAAGGGGCTCTGCCATGACCTGAAGGCTGGAGGCTGGGCAGAGCCCTTTGGCGCATCTATGCATGTGCAATAATAGCGGTGCCAGAGGGGGGCGGAGCTTGTACAGAGTTGGACAGAAGTTCCGCTTTAAGAATCATTTAAAAGGTAAAAGGGTCCTTAGTTTAGTCTGGTGAGCTTTTTATTATTGCCCTTTTATTATTATATTATAAGTATGCATTAACCACTTCAGCCCCGGAAGGTTTTACCCCCCTTCATGACCAGGTCTTAACTGCGTTAATTTAACTGACAATTGCGCGGTCGTGCGACACTGTACACAAATAACATTGATGTCTTTTTTTCCCCCACAACTAGAGCTTTCTTTTGGTGGTATTTGATCACCTCTGCGTTTTTTTTTTTGTTTTGTTTTTTTGCGCTGTAAACAAGATTTTGAAAAAAGAAACAACAATATTTTTTACTTTCTGCTATAAAACACGTCCAATAAAAAAAAATGTAAAAAAATCTAATTTCTTCATCAATTTAGGCCAATATGTATTCTGCTACATATTTTTGGTGAAAAAAAAATCCCAATAAGCGTATATTGAATGGTTTATGCAAAAGTTATATATTTTTGGAATTTTTATCTATTTTTTTTTTTTTCGCATGTCCAATCACATGTAAACAAATGCCAGTTATTGGCACTTCCTTTCCTCAGCGCTGTCAGGAAAGGAAAGCCGATAACTGCCTTTCTGGGTCATAGGGGATATTTACACTGATAATCAGTGCAGTCCCATCAGTGCAGCATATCAGTGTCTATCAGTGCCGCCTATCAGTGCAGCATATCAGTGCCACCTAACAGTGCAGCCTATCAGTGCCCATCAGTGTTGCCTCATCAATGCCCATCAGTGCAGCCTTATCAGTGCCCATCAGTGCTGCCTCATCGGTGCCCATCAGTAATGCCTCATCAATGCCCATCTGTGCAGCCTTATCAGTGCTGCCTCATCAGTGCCCATCAGTGCCCATCAGTGTTGCCTCATCAATGCCCATCAGTGTAGCCTTATCAGTGCTGCCTCATCAGTGCCCATCAGTGCTGCCTCATCAGTGCCCATCAGTGCAGCCTCATCGGTGCCCATCAGTAACGCCTCATCAATGTCCATCAGTGCAGCCTTATCAGTGCCCATCACGGCAGCCTATCAGTGCCACCTCATCAGTGCCCATCAGTGCAGCCTCATCAGTGCCCATCAGTGTTGCCTCATCAATGCCCATCAGTGCAGCCTTATCAGTGCTGCCTCATCAGTGCCCATCAGTGCTGCCTCATCAGTGCCCATCAGTGCTGCCTCATCAGTGCCCATCAGTGTTGCCTCATCAATGCCCATCAGTGTAGCCTTATCAGTGCTGCCTCATCAGTGCCCATCAGTGCTGCCTCATCAGTGCCCATCAGTGCAGCCTCATCGGTGCCCATCAGTAACGCCTCATCAATGCCCATCAGTGTAGCCTTATCAGTGCAGCCTCATCAGTGCCCATCAGTGCTGCCTCATCAGTGCCCATCAGTGCAGCCTCATCGGTGCCCATCAGTAACGCCTCATCAATGTCCATCAGTGCAGCCTTATCAGTGCCCATCACGGCAGCCTATCAGTGCCACCTCATCAGTGCCCATCAGTGCAGCCTCATCAGTGCCCATCAGTGTTGCCTCATCAGTGCCCATCAGTGCAGCCTTATCAGTGCTGCCTCATCAGTGCCCATCAGTGCTGCCTCATCAGTGCCCATCAGTGCTGCCTCATCAGTGCCCATCAGTGTTGCCTCATCAATGCCCATCAGTGTAGCCTTATCAGTGCTGCCTCATCAGTGCCCATCAGTGCTGCCTCATCAGTGCCCATCAGTGCTGCCTCATCAGTGCCCATCAGTGCTGCCTCATCAGTGCCCATCAATGCTGCCTCATCAGTGCCCATCAGTGCTGCCTCATCAGTGCCCATCAGTGCAGCCTCATCGGTGCCCATCAGTAACGCCTCATCAATTTCCATCAGTGCAGCCTTATTAGTGCACATCACGGCAGCCTATCAGTGCCACCTCATCAGTGCCCATCAGTGTAGCCTCATCAGTGCCCATCAGTCTGCCTCATCAGTGTCCATCAGTGCAGCGTCATCGGTGCCCATCAGTGCTGCCTCATAAGTGCCCATCAGTGCTGCCTATCAGTGCCCGTCAGTGCAGCCTCATCAGTGCCCATCTGTGCTGCCTCATCAGTGCCCATTAGTAATGCCTCAACAGTGCCCATCAGTCCTGCCTCATCAGTGCCCATCAGTGTTGCCTCATCAGTGCACATCAGTGCCACCTCATCGGTGCCCATCTGTGCAGCCTATCGGTGCCCATCAGTGCCACTTCATCAGTGCCCATCAGTGAAAAAGAAAAATTACTTATTAGCAAAATTGTATAACAGAAACTAAGAAAATGTTTGGTCTTTAACCTCCCTGGCAGTATTCCCGAGTGTGGCTCGAGATGGACTTTCAGTACTATTAGCGGTAACCCCGAGCCACACTCGGGATCGCACCGCTGGATCCAGGTAGTTACTTACCTTGTCCCCGGGATCCTGCGATGTCTCCCCGCTGTGTGCGGTGGCAGTGTCTCCGCTCCATTCATCACAGTGCCAGGCTCCGTTCCCTGCGAGCGTTGCCACGAACGGGGGCGGAGCACGGCGCCAAATTCAAAAAGTAAAACACACACAATACATACAGTACACTGTAATCTTACACTGTAATCTTACAGATTACATTACTGTATCAAATAATGTCACATCCCTTTGTCCCTAGTGGTTTCTCCGGTGCCTGCATGCAGTTTTATATTATAAATACTGTTCTTTCTGCCTGGAAACTGGAGATTGTCCAAAGCAACCAAAGCCGTCCTTTTACATCAAAAGCGGTTTTAGACCAGCTAGAAAACAGCGATAATAAATTAGAATCACTCGCAGAATTGAGCGATATCGATTTGTGGGGAGATATATAATATAATAATAATATTTATTATTATTTGGTATAATTATTTATAGTTATTTATTATATTATAAATTATGATTTTGTGTTTCAAACTTTATCACACCCGGGATGTCTACTAGACTCTGGTTTGGACAGATTTAAGTGAGTTATTCCTAAGAATTACAGGCCTACAATATAAAACGCCAAATTCCCATGCAAAACAATTGTACCGCTTTGAGCATCAAAAATCTGAAAAAAATCATACCGCCAGGGAGGTTAAATACCACCAAAAGATAGCTAAAAAAAAAATGATAAAAAAAAAAATGTCACATGGGTACAGTGTTGCATGACCGCGCAATTGTCATTCAAAGTGTGAGAGAGCTATAAATTGCCCTGGCAGGAAGGGGGCGAAAGTGCCCGTTATTGAAGCGGTTAAAATGTTGCATCCCAGTGGCGTCGCTAGGGGGTGTCTTTTGGGGCTACAGCCCCGAATCTCGGGCCCATAGCCCCGAGTCTCTGCAGGGTCCCCAAGGGGAGGGGAGGCTCTCTGGGGACCCTGATGCAAGGGAGAGGCTCTCTGGGAACCCTGATGCAAGGGGGAGGCTCTCTGGGAACCCTGATTTAAGGGGGAGGCTCTCTGGGGACCCTGATTTAAGGGGGAGGCTCTCTGGGGACCCTGATTTAAGGGGGAGGCTCTCTGGGAACCCTGATGCAAGGGGGAGGCTCTCTGGGAACCCTGATGCAAGGGGGAGACTCTCTGGGGACCCTGATTTAAGGGGGAGGCTCTCTGGGAACCCTGATGCAAGGGGGAGGCTCTCTGGGAATCCTGATGCAAGGGGGAGGCTCTCTGGGGACCCTGATTTAAGTGGGAGGCTCTCTGGGAACCCTGATGCAAGGGGGAGACTCTCTGGGAACCCTGATGCAAAGGGGGCTCTCTGGGGACCCTGATTTAAGGGGGACTCTCTGGGGACCCTGATTTAAGTCGGAGGCTCTCTGGGGACCCTGATTTAAGGGGGAGGCTCTCTGGGGACCCTGATTTAAGTCGGAGGCTCTCTGGGGACCCTGATTTAAGTCGGAGGCTCTCTGGGGACCCTGATTTAAGGGGGAGGCTCTCTGGGGACCCTGATTTAAGGGGGAGGCTCTCTGGGGACCCTGATTTAAGGGGGAGGCTCTCTGGGGACCCTGATTTAAGGGGGAGGCTCTCTGGGGACCCTGATTTAAGTCGGAGGCTCTCTGGGGACCCTGATTTAAGTCGGAGGCTCTCTGGGGACCCTGATTTAAGTCGGAGGCTCTCTGGGGACCCTGATTTAAGGGGGAGGCTCTCTGGGAACCTTGATGCAAGGGGGGGGCTCTCTGGGGACCCTGATGTAAGCGGGGGCTCTCTGGGAATATATATACACACACACGTATATTATATACATGTGTATGCCCGCCCAAGCGTATGACTTTCTTTACTACGTTGTTATGGGCTCTAGCCCCAGATCTTTTGTAGACCTAGCACCGCCCCTGGTGCATCCTGTATATTACCAATTCTCCAAGGGGAGGCAAACTTTTGAGCACAACTGTACATAACAAACATATGGTTTGACTAAAGTTGAAATCTACTTAGAAGTAAATGAAAAGTACAGAGTGTGGACTGATAGCCAGCGCTCTCCAGATTCCATTCCAGCTCTCTGCTACATGTAATTAGTTTACTGCTGTCACTTTTCTTTTCATACAACGTATTGAATGCATAATGTAGAAATGTCTCCCGCCAGCGCAATGCATTAATGTGATCCAACACATGGAATGTATTTATCAAGGCGGATGTACAAGTGGACAAATTGCACATTTTAGCCTTTAAGCATTCCGTTCGTCGGCTACAAGACGCCCGCCCATAATGGCTGAATAATGATATATTTCTATATGTGCAACTCATAGAATTGAGACGCATTTATCTTGCACAATTAATGCTCCATCTACATGGCTTATATCCCCCCCCTCCCCCCCCATTGCTTTGTAATTGTGTCATGTGTGCATCAGAACGGTCCGCGTTGATTGTACATAGTAATCAATCTTCGCTTTACAGCGATCCCGACACGCCGCAGTTAGCAGGTCGCATTAAAGAGGCAGAATTAATATATTTTTCCAAGACGGGAAAAAAAAAAAAAATAACATGCGCTTTTTTATTTTTTTTTATTTTATTGCGGTGACATGTAAATGGAAATTTAAATTAATGACTTTGCACGCTTAGCGGTTCTGTGATAAAAAAAAAAATACGACTTGTTATTACGTGACTTGGTGGGTCTGGAAAAGTAAAGACGGGGCTATTCATCCCGCGTGAACTGTAACCAATTCTAAGAAGACGGCTCGTCTCTGAAAGCAGAAATCTTTCAAAATGCGTTTCTTTTTTTTTTTTGCTTTAAAAGCGGCTCTTTGAAAGTGGAGGAGGATTTTTCAGTCATTTATTGCGGATTAAATGGCAACAAGTAAAATCAAAAGGCAAGCTGCTAATTTGATTCCCGGGAAGCAGACTTTTTTTTTTTTTTTCAATTTTGAATGCTAAGTAAGCCATTAGCCAAGTCTGGCCCAAGCTATTGTTCTGCCTGGGTCCAAGAATGAAATGCTGCAACCCCCCCCCCCCCCCCCCAAAAAAAAAAGCCACGCCCATCAAAAGGCCCCCACATCCATTATTTTATATCATGATAATTAAAACTAAAATTACATTTATCAGGAAGTCAGATTTACAGGCAACAGCGCCTTGTCTATATACAAAATTATTAGGGCTGTTACTGATTAAAATTTTCCTGTTCGATGAATCGATTTTTTTTTTAATTGATTAATCGACTAATTTCAATTAATTATAACGCACGTACAGATCCAACTACTTTTAGCTGATCTCCTTGCATTGCAACTCTGCATTAGTCAGTGGTAAATGTTCTGTCCACCAGATGTTTTTTTATATTGGTTATTTGTACCTGTGTTGTTAAATTTACATGCAAAATGTGTAATTTACTTAAAGTGGGGTTCCACCCAAAAAAAAAAAATGCATGAAAATTCCTAAAAAAAAAAAAAAAAAAAAAAAAAACCATTTGGAAATTTTTTTTTTTTTTACTCACCTCGAAATGCCTGTTGCTAGGTGGTCCCTCGTAGTGTGCCTCTTTCAGTGCCTGGGCTGGTGACATCACTTCCCCCTCAGCACAGGAAGGGCTCGGCTCTGCACCCTCCCTCCTGTCAATCACCTGGGACCCATTACAGGTCCCAGGTGACTGAGCGGCCAATCACGGCGCGCGGCGCCGCTCGCGCATGCGCAGTGGGTGCCTGGCTGTGAAGCCACAGCCCGGTGCCCACAGTTGCAATGCCGGTGCCGCCGAACGGAGGGGGAGACGAGCAGGGCTTCGATCCCCCGCATCGCTGGACCCCGGGACAGGTAAGTGTCCAATTAAAAGTCAGCAGCTGCAGTATTTGTAGCTGCTGACTTTTAATTTATTTTTTTTTGACTGGAACTCCTCTTTAAGACAATCATATGTGGTGTGCAGGCTCCATCTAGCGTTCCTTTTTGGTATTGCTGCAGTTCTGTTTAATTGTTTATTGTATGTGTAAATAAGGAAGTTGTCAGCAAGCGGGGAATTCTGGGTAGAATCTTGGCAGGAAGTGAACCATCCACCATTTTTTTCAACACATTGCAGGAAGCAAGTCATGTCTTTCGCAATCTATCACCATCACTCCTTAGAGAACTTAAAAAGTATGTTTTTATTATGTCATCTTGTACTGTATATCGTTGTTTATGCAATGTATGCTGTATTGTATGCAATATTATACTTATTGAAGTATAATGTGGTATCTACAGTTATTGGGATAAGTAGGTTTAGCTAGCTGTCCCAGAGACAGAACAGTAAATGTGGTATACACTATATACAATCACCTGACACTAGTTAGTTTCATTGGGTAGTTGTGTTTTATTGAACTTCAATCAACTTCAATACAGTTCTGCTACTGTAACTGGAATCTAAGTGTTTACTGCCACTGCACCGCCCCACAAGTGTTGTACCCAGTTTTCATGTTAGTGATGCCATGGTATTTTTTTCCATCCATCACTGATAAACCTAAAAAAGATTCTGTCTCCTTTTTAAAAGTATTTAGCCATCTCCTCCTTTTTTCTTTGTTGATTTCCCCACCTAGAGGATCCAACTATTTGGCCTTTAGATACACTTTAAGATGACCATGGGTGTATTGAAGGTTCAAATTTTGCTGCATTAAGATAACTGTACATGGATAAGATCCCTGAATCATTTTCAGCACTGTACAACGTTAGACCTTGCTCACCTCTCCTCCACCTCCTGGACTTGGAGCTTCATCTCCTTGTCCACACTCCACCCGGAGCTCTAGATCGCTCTCCCTGCAGAATGTAGAGCCAAGGCTCGTGACTTCAAAATGTTTCTCCAGGTAGGACACCTGCCTCAGGTCCTGACAAACCAGCTCCAGGCCTTCGTTAGCAGACAGAAACACTTGGGGAAGGGGGGAGGAGTCCGGTGACGTTGATGCCCGTGTCGTCACCGGATCTCCAACGGAACTCCCTGAAGACCCGGAAGCCGGTGGAGAGGTGAGTACCGATCAAAAGAATTTTGACCGATCAAAAAAATTAACGATTAATCGAGGAATTAATTGTTAATTTCCACAGCCCTAAAAATTATATGACATACCATTATGTTCAATTCCAAGGGGCAGGTTAGGGCAGTATATAGACAGGCTAGGGTAGTATATAGACAGGCTAGGGTAGTATAGGGGCAGGTTGGGTAGTATATAGACAGGCTAGGGTAGTATGGGGGCAGGTTGGGTAGTATATAGACAGGCTAGGGTAGTATAGGGGCAGGTTGGGTAGTATATAGACAGGCTAGGGTAGTATAGGGGCAGGTTGGGTAGTATATAGACAGGCTAGGGTAGTATATAGACAGGCTAGGGCAGTATATATACAGGCTAGGGTAGTATAGGGGCAGGTTGGGTAGTATATAGACAGGCTAGGGTAGTATGGGGGCAGGCTAGGGTAGTATATAGACAGGCTAGGGCAGTATATATACAGGCTAGGGTAGTATAGGGGCAGGTTGGGTAGTATATAGACAGACTAGGGTAGTATTGGGGCAGGCTAGGGTAGTATATAGACAGGCTAGGGTAGTATAGGGGCAGACAGGGGTAGTATATAGACAGGCTAGGGTAGTAAATGGGCACGCTAGGGTAGTATATAGTCAGGCTAGGGTAGTATATGGATAAGCTAGGGTAGTATAGGGGCAGGCTGGGGTAGTATATAGACAGGCTAGGACAGTATATGGACAATCCTAAGGAAGTATAGGGGCAGGCTGGGGCAGTATATAGACAGGCTAGGGTAGTAAATGGGCACGCTAGGGTTGTATATAGACAGGCTAGGGTAGTATATGGACAGGGTAGGGTAGTATAGGGGCAGGCTGGGGTAGTATATAGACAGGCTAGGGTAGTATAGGGGCAGGCTAAGGTAGTATATGGATAGGCTAGGACAGCATAGGGGCAGGTTTGGTAGTATATAGACAAGCTAGGGTAGTATAGGGGCAGGCTGGGGTAGTATATAGACAGGCTAGGGTAGTAAATGGGCACGCTAGGGTAGTATATAGACAGGCTAGGGTAGTATGGGGCAGGCTGGGTTAGTATATAGGCAGGCCAGGGTAGTGTATAGACAGGCTAGGGTAGTACATGGACAGGCTAGGGTAGTATAGGGGCAGGCTGGGGTAGTATATAGACAGGCTAGGGTAGTATATAGACATGCTAGGACAGTTTAGGGATGGGCTACAGTAGTATAGGGGCAGTTGTCATCATGAAACACAAAATTGCTGAAAAAAAAGTCTTGGTCGTCAATTTGCTGGGTAAATAGAAGAGAAGGAGAGGTGTCCGTGGTTTAATTTGCTGCCCCTCTCAAAGTTCTGCCTGGGTCCAATTGACCCACTGGGGCCCATGGTAAGGCCGGCCCTGCCATTAGCTGATGGTCACATTTGTTTCTGGCTGGATCCGACTTCTGAAGCCCCAATCACGGAAATCTTATACACCCTTCAACGAGTTATCGCCATTCGAAAAGTTTTTCTCAGACTTTTTAAAAGTAGGATGTCAGGAACTATTTTATTTACTTTTAGGATCCCCCCTCTTTTTAGAAAAATAGTGCCAATCTTTACTTACCCTCTCCATGCTCCAGCACTGCGCCCCTCTCCCTCCTTGATCCAGCGCTCCTCTACAGCAGGGGCCTCCAAACTATGGGCCACCGGCCACATCCAGCCCACTACAAGATTTATTTATTTATTTTTTATATATTTTTATTCAATAGTTGAACAAAGTACAGACACAACACCACTACAAGATTTTACCCAGCTCACAGATGAGGGTCAGTGCTGTATTCTCAGTGTGCACTGATCGAGGATTAAGGACAACTGGCTGCCTATGATTCCTAATTCTGATGCAAGGGGGATGGATGGAGACACTCAGGTCAGGAGGGGGCTCTGAAGGGTACCCTGATGTAAGGAGGGACTCTAATGGGGACTTTGATGTAAAGCAAGACTCTGATGGGGACTCTGATATGGACCCTGCGCTGATGTAAGTGAGAACTCTGATGGAGACCCTGATGTAAAGGGGGCTCTGATGGGGACTCTGATGAATGGAGGGACTCTAAAGGGGGTCCTGATGTTAGTGAGGGGGGGGAGCAGAATCTGATGTGGACTTTGATGTAAGGAGAGACTCTGATGGGGACTCCGATGTAAGGGAAGACTCTGATGGGGACCCTTATGTAAGGGGGAACTTTGATGCGGATCCTGATGTAAGAGGGCATTCTGATGGGGACCCTGATGTGAGGGGGACTCTGATATGGACTCTAATGTAAGGGGGAACTCTTATGTGACTTTGATATAAGGAGAGAATTTGATGGGGACTCTAGTGTAAGAGGTACTCTGATTTGAATCCTGATGTAAGGAGGGGGCTCTGCTGGGGACCCTTATGTAAGGAGGGACTCAAGAGAGACCCTGATGTAAGGGGGGGGACTCTGATAGGGACCCTGATGTGAGGGGGATTGTGATATGGACCCTAATGTAAGGGGGTACTCTTATGTGGACTTTGATATAAGGAGAGACTCTGATGGGGATCCTGATGTAAGGAGGGACTCTGAAGGGGACCCTGATGTAAGGGAGGCTCTGATGGAGAATTTGATTTAAGGAGAGACTCTGATGGGGACTCTGATGTAAGGGGGGGGCTCTGATGAGGACCCTAATGTGAGGGGGACCATGATAAGCACCCTGACGTAATGGGGACTCTGATAGGGATCTTGATGTAAGGGGGGACTCTGATGATGGGGACGTGATATGGACCCTGATGTAAAGGGGCTCTGATGGGGACTCTGATGAATGGAGGGACTATAAAGGGGACCCTGATGTTAGTGGGGGGGAATCTGATGTGAACTTTGATGTAAGCAGAGACTTTGATGGGGATCCTTATGTAAGGGGGAACTTTGATACGGATTCTGATGTAAGAGGGCATTCTGATGAGGACCCTGATGTGAGGGGGACTCTGATATGAACCCTAATGTAAGGGGGGAACTCTTATGTGGACTTTAATATAAGGAGAGAATCTGATGGGGACTCTAATGTAGGAGGTACTCTGATTTGAACCCTGATGTAAGGAGGGGGCTCTGCTGGGGACCCTTATGTAAGGAGGGACTCTAGAGGGACTCTGATGTAAGGGGGGCTCTGATGTAAGGAGGGACTCTGATAGGGACCCTGATGTGAGGGGGATTGTGATATGGACCCTAATGTAAGGCAGTACTCTTATGTAGACTTGGATATAAGGAGAGACTCTGATGCAAGGGGGACCCTGATGTAAGGAGGGGGTTCTTCTGGTGACTCTGATGTAAGGATGGACTCTAAAGGGGACCCTGATGTAAGGGGGGCTCTGATGGGGACTTTGGTTTAAGGAGAGACTCTGATGTGGACCCTGATGTAAGGGGGACTGTGATAGGGATCTTAATGTAAGGAGAGACTCTGATGGGGACTCTGATGTGAGGGAGACTGTGATATGGACCCTGATGAGAAGGGGGTTCTGATAGGGATCTTGATGTAAGGGGGACTCTGATGGGGATTTTCACAGCCTGTAAACATTTGAAGATGATACAATGTGACTCTGGTACTGAATAGTTTGAGATCGGGGGGGGGGGCAACAATACTTCCCCTTCATCTGGGCTCAGAAGAATGGAATAAGGACTTGAATGGAGAAATCTGCAGTCAGATGGATCTCAGCCTGATTTGGTGCAAAACCTCCTTTTGGATGAGAATTGAAGTCCTTATTTCTAATCTCTGGTAAAGGGGGTGTTTTGTCGCCCCCAAAACGCGTCAGTTGTTCATATACGATGGTATTTCAAACAATTAAAAGCCCCCCTTGGACTCCTTTCACTTTGTGGTTTGATGGCCATTTGTATACTACGAGGTCATTAGAGAACTGACAAGATCTTTCATACACATTTAATTACTTTTCAAATAAATAGATATCTTTGTTTGTTGATTTTTCTTCTATATCTCCCTTAAAATTCAGCTTTTAAGCTGATAAAATTCTATTTACATCTAAAATATTTTCAAATAAACAAAATATAATTTTAGTGGCTTGTGCCGGTGGAGCGGGGCTCCGGAAGATACACGATCGCGTTGGAATAAAAGAACATTTACACGTGATTTATAAATGGCAATGGTAAAAATTCGCACAATGAATGTATTTATGGCGGAGAAGCGCGATGTATTAATGGAATGAATGTATTTATCACTCAGGATCCTCTCCAGAGGGGAAATATCAGCGATATGTCAGAGAGAAACAAACTGTCATTTATTCTTTCAAAGCGCCGAGACATTTCCATGGGAAGTTATTGGAGATCTTCGTTACATTGTGACAAGTCATGAACTTCTCTTCTTTTTTTTTTTTTTTTTTTTTAAAACACACTCCAAAAACTCCACCCGGTGCAAAAAAAAAAAGTGCACACCAAAAAGTGAACACATAGGGTGCACATATAGTCCTCCTCCGAAGAAGAAGAAGGACCTTAACCACTTCCGGACCGCCCGCTGTCGTTATAGGTCGGTACTTTGACGAGGGATAGCGTTGTTATGGCACCAGCTAGCTACCATAACCCCGTTATCCTCTTCCTCAAGAATCCTATCCTCTGCTTCAAGATAAAAGTGGTCTCTGCGGTGGATTCGCCGCAAGATCACTTTTATCGGCGGCGGGAGAGGTAACCCCCCCTCCCACCGCACTCCGGTGCCCTCCGACGCTTACCTGGGCTGTCGGTAGCGGCGAAGGCGATCGGATCCTCTCCCTAGCCTGACATGGAGACGAGTGAGGGGAAGAAGGCCCCCACCCGTCTCCATACCATTGCAGGGTGGAAACAACGTCAAAACGTCACTTCCGCCCATAGCTCTTAAAGGAACATTTTTTTTTACATTTTTTAAATGACAAATTTTTTATTTTTTTTTTTTTTTAGTGTAAATCTGAGGTCTTTTGACCCCAGATCTCATATTTAAGAGGACCTGTCATGCTTTGTTTTTATTACAAGGGATGTTTACATTCCTTGTAATAGGAATCAAAGTGACACAATTTTTTTTTTTTTTTTTTTTAAGAACAGTGTAAAAATAAAAGGTAAAATAAATAAGAAAAAAACCTCGCTTTTTTTAAACGCGCCCCATCCTGCCGAGCTCGCGTGTAGAAGCCAACGCATACGTGAGTAGCGCCCGCATATGAAAAGAGTGTTCAAACCACACATGTGAGGTATCGCCGCGATCGGTAGAGTGAGAGCAATAATTCCAGCCCTGGATCTCCTCTGTAACTCAAAACATGCAACCTGTAGAATTTTTTTAAACGTTGCCTTTTGAGATTTTTAAGGGTAAAAGTTTGTCGCCATTCCACGAGCGGGCACAATTTTGAAGCGTGACATGTTGGGTATCAATTTACTCGGCGTAACATTATCTTTCACAATATAAAAAAACAAATCGGGCTAACTTTACTGTTGTCTTATTTTTTAATTTAAAAAAGTGTATTTTTTTCCAAAAAAAAAGGGCAATTGTAAGACCGCTCCGCAAATACGGTGTGACAGAAAATATTGCAATGACTGTCATTTTATTCTCTAGGGTGTCAGAAAAAAAAAAATATAATGTTTGGGGTTCTAAGTAATTTACTAGCAAAAAAAAAAACAGTTCTTAACTTGTAAACAACAAATCTCAGAAAGAGGCTCGGTCCTTAATTGGGTAACCCTGATCCCCCCGGGGCGTTAGGCTCCAGACGGGGACTGAGGTATTTCACATGGTCCATTTGGCTGAAACCAGATGGACCCCGTTCTCTGGGAGGTCTGCCTGCCGGAACAGACCACCCCAAGTACTAGGTAGGGCTCCCCCGAAGGGAGACCCCATGAGATAGGGCAAACTAAGCCAGAAGTCCATGTCCACCCCTTCCCAAGACTTTCTGGGCAGGACCCCGAAGACCTACGCCCTACTCATCAAACGTGAAACGTGTATAAACCCAACAACCAAAAAAAAAATACATAAAGCGACAAAACAAGACAAACAACATAAAGGTGGTGGAAAAGGGAAGTGGAGAAAGTGCAATGGTGTCATTGTTGTGGTGCTAAGGCCGGCCCTGAGCCCAGGAAAAGAAAAATTCCTCTGGTCCTGGCCAGAAGGCCCGACCCAAAAGGCAGGTGCGAAAAAAGTGTGTGTGGTGCAGTGGCCAAGTAAGGTTGCCACCTCATCCCTTTAAAACCGAACACATATTGATTACACGGGTTCTGAGGCTGATTAAGGTGGTAATTAAACTCACTTGGTGCCTCATCTGCATTAAATTAGCCTCAGAACCTGTGAAATTCAAAGTTGTAATTCAAAGGTGTTCGGGTTTAAAGGGAGGAGGTGGCAACCCTATGGCCAAGGTGCCAGTCAGACTCAAAGTGGACTTCTCTGCTAGACCAGATTTGAGAGGATTGACACTTTGCCAAAAAAAAACCAAAAAACAACCTAACATGTAGCGCACAGAGTGCGCCAGTGGGTGTGGTCAAATTGCTCTTGCTGACATCATCACCCCACCCTTCCGTGAAGGCAAACCTGCTCCTAAACAGCCACCGGCAGCGGCAACAGACTTGTGTATGACTATCTCGGACACTTGGGGAGCCACAGCGTCGTCTGAATAATGTGTGCGGGTTTCAGGTGAGCTGAAACCCGGACACAAGATTCAAAACCTAAACTGTCCGGGTGAATCCTGGACAGGTGGCAACCCTTCTTGATGGCTTCAATGGTTGCTGGCACCCACTGCGTCCTTATAGCTACTATACATGGAAGTCAGTCTCCTTGAACTAGCAACACGCGGCTAGTTCGTTTTTTTTGGACGAATACACAAACAGGAAATGTTGAGCTCATCCGCATCCCTTCAGCTCCTGCCTATTTTATAGCACACAGGGGGGGGTCTCCAAACTTTTAACCACTTAAGGACCGAGCCTCTTTTTGACACTTGTTGTCTACAAGTTAAAATCTTTTTTTTTTTTGCTAGAAAATTACTTAGAACCCCCAAACATTATATATATTTTTTTCTAACACCCTAGAGAATAAAAAGACGGTCGTTGCAATACTTTCTGTCACACAGTATTTGCGCAGCGGTCCTACAAGCGCGCTTTTTTTTTTGGAAAAAGTACACATTTTTGAAATAAAAAATAAGACAACAGTAAAGTTAGCCCAATTTTTTTTTTATATTGTGAAAGATAATGTTACGCCGAGTAAATTGATACCCAACATGTCACGCTTCAAAATTGCGCCCGCTCGTGGAATGGCGACAAACTTTTACTCTTAAAAATCTCCATAGGCGATGTTTAAAAATTTCTACAGGTTAACAGTTTACAGTTACAGAGGAGGTCTAGGGCTAGAATTATTGCTCTCGCTCTAACGATCGCGGCGATACCTCACATGTGTGGTTTGAACACCGTTTTCATATGCGGGCGCAACTTGCGTTCGCTTCGGCATGTGAGCTCATTGGGACGGCGCACTTTAAAACGTTCTTATTTTTTCTTATTTATTTTACTTTGAGTTTTTTTTATCTTGACACTGTTTAAAAAAAAAAAATTGGGTCACTTTTATTCCTATTACAAGGAATGTAAACATCCCTTGTAATAGAAAAAAAGCATGACAGGACCTCTTAAATATGAGATCTGGGGGTCAAAAAGACCTCACATCTCATATTTACACTAAAATGCAATAAAAAATAAATAAAAAAATAAATGTCACTTGAAAAAAAAAAAAAAAAATTCTCCTTTAAGTGCTATGGAGCCAAGAGGGGCCATAATCCCCTCAGTCAGAATATTGTCCCATCATTGGTGTCAGTGGGAGGAATAGTGCCCCATCATTGGTATCAGCGGGAGGAATAGTGCCCCATCATTGGTATCAGTGGGAGGAATAGTGCCCCATCATTGGTATCAGTGGGAGGAATAGTGTCCCATCATTGGTATCAGTGTGGAGGAATAGTGCCCCATCATTGGTATCAGTGTGGAGGAATAGTGCCCCATCATTGGCATCAGTGGGAGGAATAGTGTCCCATCATTGGTGTCAGTGGGAGGAATAGTGCCCCATCAATGGTGTCAGTGGGAGGAATAGTGCCCCATCATTGGTGTCAGTGGGAGGAATAGTGCCCCATCATTGGTGTCAGTGGGAGGAATAGTGCCCCATCATTGGTGTCAGTGGGAGGAATAGTGCCCCATCATTGGTATCAGTGGGAGGAATAATGCCCCATCATTGGTATCAGTGGGAGGAATAGTGTCCCATCATTGGTGTCAGTGGGAGGAATAGTGCCCCATCATTGGTGTCAGTGGGAGGAATAGTGCCCCATCATTGGTGTCAGTGGGAGGAATAGTGCCCCATCATTGGTGTCATTGGGAGGAATAGTGTCCCATCATTGGTGTCAGTGGGAGGAATAGTGCCCCATCATTGGTGTCAGTGGGAGGAATAGTGCCCCATCATTGGTGTCAGTGGGAGGAATAGTGCCCCATCATTGGTGTCAGTGGGAGGAATAGTGCCCCATCATTGGTGTCAGTGGGAGGAATAGTGCCCCATCACTGGTGTCAGTGTTAGGAATAGTGCCCCATCATTGGTATCAGTGGGAGGAATAGTGTCCCATCATTGGTGTCAGTGGGAAGAATAGTGCCCCATCATTGGTGTCAGTGGGAAGAATAGTGCCCCATCATTGGTGTCAGTGGGAAGAATAGTGCCCCATCATTGGTGTCAGTGGGAAGAATATGGCCCGAAGGGTCAGATCAAGGCAAATAGTGGGTCACATCCGGTCCCCTGGCTGTAGTTTGGAGATCACCTATATACTGTAGCAGATAAGGTTGGTAAAACACACAGGCCAATCCCGTCCAACCCAGGTGTGTGTATCGTTTTTTTTAATGTGACAAATCTCCCATCTGATGCTGTTTCCTGGGGAAGGGAGTTCCATATTTTTGCAACTCTAACCATAAAGAACCCCTACACAATTCTGGAATAAATCTCCTTTCTTCCAATCTCAAATTGTGGCCTTGTGTCCACGTCGAGGACCCTGGAATAATCCACTTTCTGTTGTCACTCGTCAGCTGGTTCCTGTAGAGCTCTACCAATATTTATATTGTATGTGTCGGCTGAACATCCATGAGAGACGTTCCTCTGGGGAATCTTCCATGTTTACAAACACAATCCGCACACTACAGACCTCTGCTGAGATGTATGGGGAGTAATAAAGAGATTGTAATTGCTAATTAAAGTATTGATCCGAGTGAAACCCGAGGAAGTATAGAATGAAAGATCCATCTGATGGATAATTAAACCAGACGTATTCTAAACCAAAATAATAAAACAAAAATATGCCGTGTATTATTGATCCCCCGGCGCTCTACAGGCAGAGGGTAAAGGTGTTGTGACAAAAAATAAAATATATAACTATATACAATACAATATCCCACAAAAGTAAGTACACCCCTCACATTTTTGTAAATCTTTTCTTCTATCTTTTCATGTGACAACACTGAAGAAAGGACACTTTGCTACAATGTAAAGTAGTGAGTGTACAGCTTGTATAACAGTGTAAATTTGCTGTCCCCTCAAAATAACTCACACAGCCATTAATGTCTAAACCGCTGGCAACAAAAGTCAGTACACCCCTAAGTGAAAATGTCCAAATTGGGCCCAATTAGCCATTTTCCCTCCTCAGAGTCATGTGACTCGTTGGTGTTACAAGGTCTTAGGTGTGAATGGGGAGCAGGTGTGTTAAATTTGGTGTTATCGCTCTCACTCTCTCATACTGGTCACTGGAAGTTCAACATGACACCTCATGGCAAAGAACTCTCTGAGGATCTGAAATAAAGAATTGTAGCTCTACATAAAGATGACCTAGGCTATAAGAAGATTGCCAAGACCCTGAAACTGAGCTGCAGCAGGTGGCCAAGACCATACAGCGGTATAACAGGACAGGTTCCACTCAGAACAGGCCTCGCCATGGTCCACCAAAGAAGTTGAGGTCACGTGCTCAGCGTCATATCCAGAGGTTGTCTTTGGGAAATAGACGTATGAGTGCTGCCAGCATTGCTGCAGAGGTTGTAGGGGTGGGGGGTCAGCCTGTCAGTGCTCAGACCATACGCCACACACAGCATCAAATTGGTCTGCATGACTGTCGTCCCAGAAGGAAGCCTCTTCTAAAGATGATGCACAAGAAAGCCTGCAAACAGTTTGCTGAAGACAAGAAGACTAAGGACATGGATTACTGGAACCATGTCCTGTGGTCTGATGAGACCAAGATAAACTTATTTGGTTCAGATGGTGACAAGTGTGTGTGGGGGCAACCAGGTGAGGAGGACAAAGACAAGTGTGTCTTGTCTACAGTCAAGCATGGTGGTGGGAGTGTCATGGTCTGGGGCTGCATGAGTGCTGCCGGCACTGGGGGGCTACAGATCATTGAGGGAACCATGAATGCCAACATGTACTGTGACATACTGAAGCAGAGCATGATCCCCTCCCTTCAGAGACTGGGCCGCAGGGCAGTATTCCAACATGATAACGACCCCAAACACATCTCCAAGATGACCACTGCCTTGCTAAAGAAGCTGAGGGTAAAGGTGATGGACTGACCAAGCATGTCTCCAGACCTAAACCCTATTGAGCATCTGTGGGACATCCTCAAACAGAAGGTGGAGGAGCGCAAGGTCTCTAACATCTACCAGCTCTGTGATGTCGTCATGGAGGAGGGGAAGAGGACTCCAGTGACAACCTGTGAAGCTCTGGTGAACTCCATGCCCAAGAGGGTTAAGGCAGTGCTGGAAAATAATGGTGGCCACACAAAATATTGACACTTTGGGTCCAATTTGGACATTTTCACTTAGGGGTGTACTGACTTTTGTTGCCAGCGGTTTAGACATTAATGGCTGTGTGTTGAGTTATTTTGAGAGGACAGCAAATTTACACTGTTATACAAGCTGTACACTCACTACTTTACATTGTAGCAAAGTGTCATTTCTTCAGTGTTGTCACATGAAAAGATAGAAGAAAATATTTACAAAAATGTGAGGGGTGTACTTACTTTTGTGAGATACTGTATATATTTATATATACATTTATATATATATACTGTGTGTGTGTATATATATATATATATATATATATATACTGTGTGTGTGTATTGTGAGGGGTTAGCTCGGCAGCGGGTGTGTGTGACCCCCTGGATGGGTTCACCACACAAAATCAGGCACAGCAGACAGCTTGGTAGGTGAAACAAAAACAAAGGTGCGGTTTATTCAGACTAGATGCATTGAAAAATAACAGAAAACAAAAAAGAAACATGAAAAGAAATCCTGGTCAGCTTGACCGCTTACTACACACGTAGTGTCCCTAACTAACAACTGGGTGCAGCCTTGTGCTGCCCCAGACCCTATCTCTCTTTGAGAAGTTTTGCCACACAGGCGTTAACTCACCGCAAAGCTCAGATACCACACTCCCCAGTCTACACAATCACAGAACTGGTTCCAGGATGGAGCATCTCCCTAAGCCTGCTGGGGTGTTTTCTATAGGTCTTAATGAGCCCACTTACTTCAGCTGGGCTCATTAACTCTTCCCCTGCAGGACTCCCAGCACTCCCCCTAGTGGTATAAGTCAGCATAAAGCCTGAATCTAGGGCATACATATTTTCCATCCTGGATGCAACCAGGTGATTTTACCTGCCTGCTGTCACATACCCCCCCCTCTTGTTTCAACCTTGGGGTTGGAACACACGCAGTCAGGCACGCATGTACTCGAGACAAAGCATCCACATTCCCCATTTTAACGCCAGGGCGATGCTTTACTGTAAAGTTGAATTCCTGTAGGGCCAGGAACCACCTATTTATCCTTCTATTGGTCTCCTTGTTTTGAGCCATCCACTTTAAAGGAGCGTGATCAGTTACCAGGTCAAAGTGCCTACCTAATAGATAGTACCGAAGGGAATCTAGAGCCCACTTCACAGCTAAACACTCCTTCTCAATTATGGCGTAATTTACCTCATGGGACTTCAATTTCCTGCTGAGGTAAATGACTGGGTGCTCTTCCCTGTTCCAGACCTGGGACAACACTGCTCCCAACCCAACGTCTGATGCATCAGTTTGTACAACAAAGTCCTTAGAGAAGTCTGGGGAGTACAACACTGGCTGGCTACATAAGGCAGTTTTTAATGACTGGAATGCTGCTTCAGCCTCCGGGGACCATTTGACCATGACAGACTCTTTCCCTTTTGTCAGGTTGGTGAGGGGCACAGCCTGAGAAGCAAAATGGGGGATGAATCGCCGATAATAGCCAGCGATTCCCAGAAAGGCTCGTACCTGTTTCTTGCTGTTGGGACGTGGCCAACTCTGTATGGCCTCGACTTTATTGACTTGAGGCTTTATCACTCCCCTCCCAATAGTGTACCCCAGATATTTGGCCTCCTCCTGTCCAATGGTGCACTTCTTTGGATTGGCTGTAAACCCAGCTTCCCGTATGGAGTCTAAGACTGCTTGCACTTTTGGCAGATGTGAGACCCAATCTGTGCTATGGATAATCACATCATCCAGGTAAGCTGCAGCATACT
This sequence comes from Aquarana catesbeiana, assembly GCF_042186555.1. Lineage (NCBI taxonomy): Eukaryota > Metazoa > Chordata > Amphibia > Anura > Ranidae > Aquarana > Aquarana catesbeiana. The sequence continues at coordinate 402,567,056 of NC_133329.1, forward strand.
TCTGATGGGGCCTCAGAATTTTGTCCATTTTCCGCTGGAATGTTGCAGGTGCATTCTGTAACCCAAACGGCATTCTCTTGTATTGGAACGCCCCATCTGGGGTTACAAACGCCGTTTTCTCCTTGGCCGACTCGGCCAGGGGAATTTGCCAATACCCTTTGGTGAGATCGAGAGTTGTCATGTATCGGGCTGTTCCCAGCCGGTCGATCAACTCATCTATACGCGGCATGGGGTAGGTGTCAAATTTTGTAACTTTATTCAATTGTCGAAAATCGTTACAAAACCGCCAGCTCCCATCTGGTTTGGGCACTAGTACGATAGGACTGGACCAGTCACTCTGGGACTCCTCTATCACACCCAATTCCAGCATCCTTTGAACCTCCCCACGTATTGCCTCCCGTCGGGCCTCTGGTATTCTATAAGGTTTTAGTTTTACCCTTTCTCCTGGCGGGGTAATAATATCATGCTCTACGCCAGATGTTTCTCCCGGCAGCTCAGAGAAAATCTCTTTGTTGCGAAGTACAAACTCTTTAACCTCCTGTTTTTGGGGTTTCGATAAGGTGACTGCGATTCCAACCTCAGGAACAAAGCAATCAGACTGGACCGGTGACAAAGTCTCTGCAACTAGGGATTCCCTATCCCTCCAGGCTTTCAGCAGATTGACGTGATATACCTGTTCCAGCTTTCGCCTTCCTGGCTGTCTGACCCTATAGTTCACCTCGCTCAATTTTTCAAGAACTTCGTATGGACCTTGCCATTTGGCCATGAATTTGCTTTCAACCGTAGGGACTAGCACCAATACCTTATCCCCCGGGGAAAAAGTACGGGTCTTGGCCCCACGGTTGTACACTCTCTGCTGTGCTAACTGCGATTGGGCCAAATGTTCCTTTACGATTGGCATTACCTGTGCAATTCTATCTTGCATCAGGGCGACATGCTCAATCACACTCCTGTGGGGAGAACTCTCATTTTCCCAAGTTTCCTTGGCGATATCCAGCAGTCCTCTTGGGTGTCTCCCATAGAGTAACTCGAAGGGTGAGAAACCCGTAGAGGATTGGGGTACCTCCCTAATGGCAAACATCAAATAGGGTATTAGACAGTCCCAATTCTTTCCATCTCTATCCACCACCTTCTTTAACATTTGTTTTAGGGTTTTGTTGAATCTTTCAACCAACCCATCTGTTTGGGGGTGATACACAGACGTACGTAATTGTGTCACTTTGAACAACTTGCATAGTTCTTTCATAACTCGGGACATAAAAGGTGTACCTTGGTCCGTAAGCAGTTCCTTACAAATACCCACACGGCTAAAAACAAGTGATAGTTCTTTGGCTATGGTTTTGGCCGAGGTATTTCGAAGAGGAATCGCTTCCGGATAACGGGTGGCATAGTCCATTATAACCAAAATGTACTGATGCCCCCTAGCGGACTTCATTATCGGACCTACCAAATCCATTGCGATCCTCTCAAAGGGGATCTCAATGATAGGAAGAGGTACCAGCGGGTTACGGAAATGTGGCATAGGTGCCGATTTCTGACACACAGGGCAGGAGGAACAATAATTTTCTGTTTCCTTCATGACCCCAGGCCAATAGAATCTCTGCAATACTCTCTCTCTGGTTTTCTCTGTCCCCAGATGACCTCCAAGAATGTGCCCATGGGCCAATTCCAACACCAACTTCCGGTAAGGTTTGGGCACCACAAGTTGCTCAACGGTTTCTTCTGCCCTTTGAGCCACTCGATACAGTAGGTCCCTTTCCACAGTGAAGTACGGGTAAGTGCAAGTTTTTTCTGGGTTCACTAACTCGCCATCTATTTTCACCACATTCTCCCGTGCCTTTATTAGGGTGGGGTCTTTTAACTGTTCTGTGGCAAAATTTTCCCTGTGAACCTCAAGATCTGAAAATTCCACAGACGGCATGTTTTCATCTGAGGATGTTGGCTCCTCCCCATTTTCTCGAGTTTCCCCTGCCAATACCGACAAGGGAAATTCTGGAGAGTCCTCACCACTCTCAGAGGAATTCTGGTCATCATCTTTCTGGTCTATAGGGGCACCAGTGGGGGGCTCAGGACAATCCCAGAGTTCCCAGAACATTGGAAAATCCCTTCCCACAATGGCATCATGTGGTAAGTGAGACACTAACCCCACCTGATGAGAGAGGTTACCTTTGTGGGTCTCAAAAAACACTGAAGTTACAGGATACTCTCGGGTGTCCCCATGCACACAAATAACAGCCACCTTGTTATTCCCAGAGACCACTGTAGTAACTAATTCAGCCTTTATCAATGTCACCAGGCTACCTGAATCCAGCAACACATCCACATTTCTACCATTAATACACATTTTACATAAATGTTTCTCAGGTCCCCGAATGGCAGTACAAGCGACTGTCGCAAACATCGACTGACGTCTGTCCCTTATAAAGTCACATTGCATAGGTTCATCCACAACTGGGCAATTAGCTGAAATATGTCCCTCTTGCCGGCAGCGGTAGCAAATAATCTTTTCCGCTGCCTCTTGCGGCCTGGGCTTCCCGGGCTGCTCCCGCCAGACATTAGGTTGAACCCCCACCTTCTCACTCTCTCCACCCTCACCCCTTGGAGTCATCTTACCCGCCACTGGGGATGGTCTGGTCTTAGGGTGGAAAGTCCGTGAGTCCCTGGAAGAGGTGGTCAGGTTCTCTGTAGCCAAGTACCTCTCAACCAGATCCACAAGCTTATCTGCAGTTTCTGGGTCTCCATGGCTTACCCACTTTTGGATGGAAGTAGGAAGAGCTCTCAGAAAACGATCCATAACAACACGTTCCACAATGTTTGGTGCGGTCAAAGTCTCTGGCTGCAGCCACCTCCTGCTCAGGTGAATGAGATCATACATTTGAGACCTGGGGGGTTTTCCAAGCCGGAAAGTCCAGTTATGTACACGCTGAGCCCGGACGGCCAGGGTGACACCCAGCCGTGCCAATATTTCTGTTTTTAGCACCACATAGTCTTTTGCTTGGTCCGGCTCTAGGTCATAATAGGCTTTCTGCGATTCCCCTGTTAACAGAGGGGCCACAAGTCCAGCCCACTGCTCCTTAGGCCACTTTTCCCTTTCAGCAGTCCTTTCAAATGTGGTCAAAAACACCTCCGGATCATCCTCTCCAGTCATTTTTGTCAGTAAACGGCTCACACCAAAGGATGCAGTATTAGTGGAACCACTTGCCTCACTGGTCTGCGGCCGTTGCTGCATTAATGTCTCGATTTGTTGTTGGAGTCTCTGCTCTTGCTTTTGTAACAGCTCTATGAAGCGGGCCTCAGATTGCTGCTGGGCTTGTTGCTGAGCGTCCAGACTCTGCAGTTGAGCTTTCTGCTGAGCTTCCAGACTCTGCTGCAAAGTTGCATTTGTCCGCTGCTGATTTGCATTTGCTAGAGCCAGCTGTCTCAGTATCTCCTCCATGCTGGCCTTAAAAAAAAACTGCCCCTGCTTCTCCACCAACTGTGAGGGGTTAGCTCGGCAGCGGGTGTGTGTGACCCCCTGGATGGGTTCACCACACAAAATCAGGCACAGCAGACAGCTTGGTAGGTGAAACAAAAACAAAGGTGCGGTTTATTCAGACTAGATGCATTGAAAAATAACAGAAAACAAAAAAAAAACATGAAAAGAAATCCTGGTCAGCTTGACCGCTTACTACACACGTAGTGTCCCTAACTAACAACTGGGTGCAGCCTTGTGCTGCCCCAGACCCTATCTCTCTTTGAGAAGTTTTGCCACACAGGCGTTAACTCACCGCAAAGCTCAGATACCACACTCCCCAGTCTACACAATCACAGAACTGGTTCCAGGATGGAGCATCTCCCTAAGCCTGCTGGGGTGTTTTCTATAGGTCTTAATGAGCCCACTTACTTCAGCTGGGCTCATTAACTCTTCCCCTGCAGGACTCCCAGCACTCCCCCTAGTGGTATAAGTCAGCATAAAGCCTGAATCTAGGGCATACATATTTTCCATCCTGGATGCAACCAGGTGATTTTACCTGCCTGCTGTCACAGTATGTATATATGTATATGCATATCATATACAATTGCTTAACAAGCCCTGTTGTAATTGAATGTTATAAATGACCTTTTCAATCTTCAGATGCTGTCATTTTCTATCAAATTCTATGCAATATTGTGTGTTGGGGGGGGTCGGCAACCCACCCATCACAATATACCTGTCAATCGTAGGCAGGTGACAGGTAGATTATATCTCACTGACCATCAGAACCTGGACAGGAGGGCCGGTGGGGGCAGCATTTACTGGAATCGATCCCCTGTATTTTCCTCCTGCAGCAGCTGAAAACCGGCCTCTCCTCCTCTCCTTCCCAGCTGCTGCACTGGGGGGGGTGGGGTGGGGGTGGTAATGCAGGGGATGGGTTCCTATAAATGCTGCCCCTCCTGTCCAGGTTCCTCTTCTTTTTCTGCCCTATGTACTCCCCTGGTCCCCCCCCCTCCCCCCATCCCGCTTGCAGTGCTGCTGGCTTCCTCCTTCTCCTGCAAACTGTTGAGGGGAATCGCTTCAGGAGAAGGGGCCATTAAATATGTCTTTTACCAGCCCCTCACTTTTCTGAATGAGCGCAGTGTGTGATTGGTACAGATCAATCACTGTGTTCATTCATAACTGAAGAGAATAAGAAAACACTGCACTCTAATAGCAAAAATAAAATATATGTGAGCCAGCAGCTGCATACACTGTGACAAACAATAACTGGTAAATGGGAAAAGAATGCAGCGCTAAGAAGTAATAGGAAGTTAGGGTGTAGTGAAACAATTAAGTAAGAGATGCTGTACTGAACAGTAAAGCATATGTGCAAAAACCATAAGTGAAATGAAATGAACAAACACAGTATAAAGTGTCCACATATGGTAAATGGATGATTCCAAACTCAAATTATTAAGAGGAACTGGTATGGACCAAAAAATGATGTGAAACTAGAAAATAAAGTCAATGGTGCACGGTGTGGATCTGTGACTGAGTCAACAACGGGGTACAGAACTTCCGTAGCTGTAAACCAACATCTCGATATGGGGCATCAGAATGAAAACATCAGGAAGTAAGATAAGATGGGTACTCTTACCAGATGACGTGGACTCCACTGTCATATGACATGGAGTCAATGGTGCATGGAGCCAAACCTAGGCTGGAAAACGATATCCGGAACGGTGGAACCTCTGTCTCCCTTCTTGACTTCTCTGGTGAGGGGAAGAAACATCAGGAAGGGCCGCCAACTGGATATCAGCCAATAGACCTCAAGGATGTGTTCCAAGGATGTGTTCCCCTGTTGAAGACCCCCTTGGTCGAAACGCGTCGGGTGATCTCCCCTTCCTTGCGCTGCTTAGATTTTATTTTAATTGTGATCACTTTTATCCATTTTTTGTATGGTATTTTTAGAAATAAAAATCCCTGGTTTACCTGCACTATGCAGAAGCTTTTTATTTATTTGCATATTATCCCGATGCAAGAAACTGCCTTCCAGTAGCCCTACTTCCATCACGGGGTCTGGATCAAATCTGTCCCCGGCTTCTCCTTGGAACACATCCTTGAGGTCTATTGGCTGATATCCAGTTGGCGGCCCTTCCTGATGTTTCTTCACCTCACCAGAGAAGTCAAGAAGGGAGACAGAGGTTCCACCGTTCCGGATATCGTTTTCCAGCCTAGGTTTGGCTCCATGCACCATTGACTCCATGTCATATGACAGTGGAGTCCACGTCATCTGGTAAGAGTACCCATCTTATCTTACTTCCTGATGTTTTCATTCTGATGCCCCATATCGAGATGTTGGTTTACAGCTACGGAAGTTCTGTACCCCGTTGTTGACTCAGTCACAGATCCACACCGTGCACCATTGACTTTATTTTCTAGTTTCACATCATTTTTTGGTCCATACCAGTTCCTCTTAATAATTTGAGTTTGGAATCATCCATTTACCATATGTGGACACTTTATACTGTGTTTGTTCATTTCATTTCACTTATGGTTTTTGCACATATGCTTTACTGTTCAGTACAGCATCTCTTACTTAATTGTTTCACTACACCCTAACCTCCTATTACTTCTTAGCGCTGCATTCTTTTCCCATTCATAACTGAAGCATATTAAACCCCCTGATTTTTCAAAAACGCCCCCCAACAGGGAAGTTAAAAAAAAAAATTGTTAAAAATAAAAAAAAATGCAACTGTAAAAAATAATGAAAAAAAAAATTAAAAAAAGCTACTGATGTCAACCTCTGCCCTACTGACACCGTCCACTTCTCTACTGACACCGTCCACTTCTCTACTGACACCGTCCACTTCTCTACTGACACCGTCCACTGCTCTACTGACACCGTCCACTGCTCTACTGACACCGTCCACTGCTCTACTGACACCATCCACTGCCCTACTGACACCGTCCACTGCTCTACTGACACCGTCCACTGCTCTACTGACACCGTCCACTGCTCTACTGACACCGTCCTCTGCTCTACTGACACCGTCCACTGCTCTACTGACACCATCCACTGCTCTACTGACACCATCCACTGCTCTACTGACACCATCCACTGCTCTACTGACACCGTCCTCTGCTCTACTGACACCGTCCTCTGCTCTACTGACACCATCCACTGCTCTACTGACACCATCCACTGCTCTACTGACACCATCCACTGCTCTACTGACACCGTCCTCTGCTCTACTGACACCGTCCTCTGCTCTACTGACACCATCCACTGCTCTACTGACACCATCCACTGCTCTACTGACACCGTCCACTGCCCTACTGACACCGTCCACTGCTCTACTGACACCATACTCTGCTTTACTGACACCATACTCTGCTCTACTGACACCATACTCTGCTCTACTGACACCGTACTCTGCTCTACTGACACCGTCCTCTGCTCTACTGACACCGTCCTCTGCTCTACTGACACCGTCCACTGCTCTACTGACACCATCCACTGCTCTACTGACACCATCCACTGCTCTACTGACACCATCCACTGCCCTACTGACACCTTTCACTGCCCTACTGACACCGTCCACTGCTCTACTGACACCGTCCTCTGCTCTACTGACACCGTCCACTGCTCTACTGACACCGTCCACTGCCCTACTGACACCGTCCACTGCCCTACTGACACCGTCCACTGCTCTACTGACACCGTCCACTGCCCTACTGACACCTTTCACTGCCCTACTGACACCTTTCACTGCTCTACTGACACCATCCTCTGCTCTACTGACACCGTCCTCTGCTCTACTGACACCGTCCTCTGCTCTACTGACACCGTCCTCTGCTCTACTGACACCGTCCTCTGCTCTACTGACACCGTCCTCTGCTCTACTGACACCGTCCTCTGCTCTACTGACACCGTCCTCTGCTCTACTGACACCGTCCTCTGCTCTACTGACACCGTCCACTGCCCTACTGACACCGTCCTCTGCTCTACTGACACCGTCCTCTGCTCTACTGACACCGTCCACTGCCCTACTGACACCGTCCTCTGCTCTACTGACACCGTCCTCTGCTCTACTGACACCGTCCACTGCTCTACTGACACCGACCTCTGCTCTACTGACACCGTCCTCTGCCCTTGGTTCCACCCCCTACCCACCTCTAGCAGCCAGCTATAACACACTGCTCCCTCAACAGTAGATCCCTCCCAGCGACAACTGACCCCCCAGCAACAATTGATCCCCCACCAGCAACAATAGACCTCCCCAGCAGCAATCAACCCTTCTGCAGAAATAGATCCCCTCCAGCAACAATAGATCCACCAGCAGTGAGCATCAATAGACACTATAGCACAACCCAGCACTCCTTGTCATTACATACATTCAGTGCTGAAGGTGCCGGAACTGCGTTCCCGCTGAAAATAAGCCCTGTTCAGCACTAAAGGTAAGTGGGGGGAAAAAGCCCGGAGAGGGGACTTGAGTAGCGCTTTAAAGAGTATATAAGTGAACTAAAGTAAAAAGTTCTCTATTTGCCTGCAGCTGGTCTTTAACCCCCAACTTCCGTCTTCGGCAGCAGAAATATTCTGAGTTATTCCTTGTCGGAAAGGCGCGCACAGAACAAACACGGGGCTGATGGGCATAAATTGTATTTTACGCCGCCATAAATGAAATGCTTAACGCCAGCTTTGGAAGAGTGTTTTCCCCGCTCTGATCTCTATTTGCAGGACGTACGGCACTCTTGGGGGGACCTTTCAAGCCGCGCGGCGGAGGAGTTGTATTTCTTACGATCCATTGTCAGGCCTCGGCTCGTATCCGCTGCCAGACAAATCTGCTTCTCCCAGGTAAATGGATTATCGAGGGTAACGGGAACGTCGGAGCGATGAGGACGGAGAGATGAATAATGGCGATGAATAATTTAGCTAATGTGATGCCGCCATATATAAGCATTCTGAGGAGTTTGCTTAATAATAAATTTCCAGCCATAGGTAAGGATAGCCAGCACGGCACATTGAGTATTGACTGGCAGTTCATTTTCTTTTCCCTGGTAGGGCGTGCGCCAATCTTCGCGGCCAAGTTCACTGCCAACTTCACAAAGGGTCAGGAAGGGGCACAAAGTGAAACTCTGGATTGCTTGAAGGAAACAATCCCCAACTGGGCAGTGAAATACTTTGTCGGAGTTTTAGAAATTGATATTTCAATTGAGAATCCAGTCATTTCTTTTCTTTTTTTTTTTTTTTGGCTAGAGTAGAAAAGAGTTAGAACCAGTAATAGGCAAATATATACAGTATCTCACAAAAGTAAGTACACCCCTCACCAGGGGCGTAACTAGAAATCACAGGGCCCCATAGCAAAATGTTGTATGGGGCCCTCCCCCTGCAAACAGCCCCCCCCCCCCCCCCCACTGCTGTGTCACGGCGCTCAGTCGGAAATGTTTGGTCACACCCTCCTCCTAGACCAGCTTGTGTGATAGACAGAACACCGCATCTATCACACGAGCTGGTCTAGGAGGAGGGCAGGACTTTTGTCACAGCGTGACCGAACCTTTCACACTTTCACACTAAGCTCCGTGACACAGCGTGACTCCGCTTTAAGCTACGCTGCAGCCACAGCGTAGCTCAAAGCGGCCCCAGGGCAGGCAGCCTACCGGGCCCCACTCGGGTGCGGGCCCCATAGCGCCCGCGTGGGTTGCTATGGCGGTAGTTACGCCCCTGCCCCTCACATTTTTGTAAATATTTTCTTCTATCTTTTCATGTGACAACACTGAAGAAATGACACTTGTCTACAATGTAAAGTAGTGAGTGTACAGCTTGTATAACAGTGTAAATTTGCTGTCCCCTCAAAATAACTCAACACACAGCCATTAATGTCTAAACCGCTGGTAACAAAAGTAAGTACACCCCCTAAGTGAAAATGTCCAAATTGGACCCAATTAGCCATTTTCCCTTCCCGGTGTCATGTGACTCGTTAGTGTTACAAGGTCTCAGGGGCGAATGGGGAGCAGGTGTGTTAAATTTGGTGTTATCGCTCTCACTCTCTCATACTGGTCACTGGAAGTTCAACATGGAACCTCATGGCATTAATTCATTAGACATTATGGGCTGTGTGTTGAGTTATTTTGAGGGGACAGCAAATTTACACTGTTATACAAGCTGTACACTCACTACTTTACATTGTAGCAAAGTGTCATTTCTTCAGTGTTGTCACATGAAAAGATAGAAGAAAATATTTACAAAAATGTGAGGGGTGTACTAACTTTTGTGAGATACTGTATGAGGATTGTTGATGTGAATTTGGCCCTGTTTCTCCATTCCAGAAACTGGATTCCCCCCTCTGCCTCAAGCGGGTCTGGAAGAAGGCAAAAGATTCCCTCCCACACTAAAACTTCGGGCCAATCCTCTACTAACAAAATGGATCCCACCCACACTAACAAAATGGGCCAATTCCATACTAGGAAAACGGACCCCACCCACACTAACAAAATTGGCCAATCCTATACTAGCAAAATGGACCCCTCCCACACTAACAAAATGGGCCAATTCCATACTAGGAAAACGGACCCCACCCACACTAACAAAATTGGCCAATCCTATACTAGCAAAATGGACCCCTCCCACTCTAACACATGGGGCAATCCCATAGTAGCAATATTGACCTTTCCCACACTAGATGAATGAACCAATCCCATGCTAGGAAAATGGACCCCACCCACACTAACAAAATGGACCAATCCCATACCAACAAAATGGACCCACCCACACTAACAAAGTTGGTCCTATCCCATACTAGCAATTTGGACCTCTCCCACACTGACAAAATGAGCCAATCCCATGCTAGGAAAATGGACCCCACCCACACTAACAAAATGGACCAATCCTATACTAGCAAAATGGACCTTTTCCGCACTAGATGAATGGACCAATCCCATACTAGCAAAATGGGCCCCACCCACACTATATGAATGAACCATAGACCTCTCCAACACTAGCTGAATGACCCTCTTCCACTAACTTAATTGACCACCTCCCACACTATATGAATAGACCCCTCCCACACTATATGAATAGACCCCTCCCACACTAGCTAAATGGACCACTTCCCACACTAGCTAAGTTGACCATCCCCCACACTATGTAAATGGCCCCTCCCACACTAGTGAATGGACCATAGACCTCACCCACACCAGCTTAGTTGACCACCTCCCACACTATGTGAATATAGACCCTCCTAGATAAATGGACCTCTGACCACACTAGCTGAGTTGACCACCTGCCACACTATATGAATGGACCATAGACCTCTCCCGCACTAGCTGAACTGACCACTATCCACACCATGTGACGAGACCTCTTCCATACTAGCTAAACAGACCACCTTCCACCCTAGCTAAATGGACCCCCCCCCACCTACATTAGCTGAATGGACCCCCTTTAGGACACCCCCATGCAATTCCTGCATGTTACCTTTCGGTGTGATTTTGCAGCCCGTTAATCAGAATGGGCTGCACAATGCACTGTAACGCAGAAAAAACAGTGCATGTACTTTGTAAAAATGCACCACACCAAATGGCTTGGTACTGCGGGGCCATGCCATTTGGCGCCCGCAAACGCACTGCACCGCGATCTGCGTTTTGGGGTCCCGTTACCATTACATTGGAACCGACAGCAGATTGCAGGGGCAGTGCGGGAAATGTGCACAGAATTCACCTTTCCCGCACCGTGTTCCCGTACGAAGCGGCCTCCGACGCAGCCCCCCTTTTCCTCTCTTATAAAAAAATGTGAAATGATGTTTTGGCTGCCGGTGGCGGCGCAGGATTAGTCCAATCCTTCATCTGTTAAGGAAAGTTATTTGTAACGGAGTTAAAAAAAAAAAAAAGACGATGGCGATTATCCCCTACAAAGAGCGCGCCGGACGTTATCCTTCCCCGGGAAACATTGTCGCCTTTTGCATGCCAATAACACCAGACGGCGCTTTGTTCCCGCAGACATCCATCTCATTCATAAATCTTCAGACGTCGCTAATTTGACATTTAATTTTGACAGCTCGCCGATGGCTTAAAGGTTTCCAGGAGAGTGACAAGACTGGCGGGCCGCCGGCTCCCTGTGATTGCATTTGTGTCTCTGGGCATTTTATTGACTGCCAGGTAAACAAGGTGAGAGAATCCCAAAGAGATTCGTCCGGATCCTCGGCCCGGGAAATAACAGATAGACTCCTTTTACAGCCGCTGGCTACAGGCTGCCGCACCGCGTATTAACCGTTTTCTGCCCCCTCCCTCCCCTCCCCCTCCCCCCATAACAAATAATTAGCTTTCTTCTTTTGTGTCCTCTTTCATGTTGTGCGCCGCGTACAAAGTGATTTGAGATTTCTGCTGTGGAATCTGATTTATCAAAGTTTGCGAAAGAAAGTAAAGAATGAAGAGCTGTTATAACAGTTCCAACCGATCGGATCATCGATTTTATCTGAAAATGTTCTGCCCCACCTTTAGGTATTTTTTAAAATGTTTTGTATTGAACTGCATGAGCTCACCATTTTTTTGTGGTATGCTGACACCACCCAGTGGCGGTTTTGGGTCAGTGCAACTTTACTAATGTTGTGATTTTGGTATCTTCCTCTGTTCTTCCCTCCGGGTTTTTTTCTTTTTTATCAGCGGAAAAACTTTAATTGTACGTTCACAAACATAAACATTCCAGAATTTGACATTACACCAGAATAAGGTCCGTTATGTCACAGAGGCACAAGTAACATCGCCAAAGCATTATAGCAATGTATTCCATAGGTGCACGCAGCCTATTGCATTAGGGGGTGAACTAGGGTGACCATGTGTCCCCGATTGCCCGGGACAGTCCCACATTTTCATACCTCCCAACATTTTGAGATGGGAATGAGGGACACCTACTAGCAAACGTATGTAGGCATAGGACACGCCCCCCTGCCACACCCCCTTAAAGGAGAATTAACAAAAAAAAAAGGTTAATTAAATTCATAAGAGCTTTTTTATTACCACTGCTATTCCTTTATATTGGCTTTAAAAATTTACAAATGCAGCAATCTAGAAACTGGATGAAATGTTTAGCACTGGGAAAAACTTTTTGAAAGATAAAAAGTGCATTTTATATACAACTATATAGATCAGACCAAAATGAGGGGGAAAGAGGGACAGAGGGAGATTGCTCCAAATCAGGGACAGTCCCTCGAAATCAGGGACAGTTGGGTGCTATGTGACCACGTGTCCCGGATTGCCTGGGACAGTCCCACATTTTGCAGGTCTGTCCCAGTTTCCCGATTTGAACCCTGGATTATATAGTTGTTCACTGAGACACAGTGGCGGCTGGTGTTTTTTTTTGGGGGGGGGGGGGATGACAAACACCGCCCCCCCCCCCCTGCTGTTTGCCGGTCGGTCCATGTGGTGCAGCAGCCCCCATGTCTTCCATGATGTCTTCTGGCTCCTCCCCTCCTCCTCCTAGGCTTTCAATAGGATCGCCTGTCCTTTCAGCCAATCGATTGACCGGTGTCAAAACCAGCTTTCCGATTGGCCGGGAGGAGGATCAGTGTTACAACAGCGAATATTAATTCGCTGTTGTAACACACCTGGGTGGGATCGGAGCGCACTCTCTGCGACCCAAGCCCACGCTATATTGAAGCCTATTAGAGCCTCTGGCTCTAATCGGTGCTTCAAAAAAACAGCCCCGCCCCCCGCATTGGAATCCTTGCGACGGTGTCCTGAAAGGGGCCGGATGCATTGATGGGGGAGCGGCGCCCGTGTGCCCTTAATGGATGGGCCGCTCCTGCTGAGACGTGTTTTAAACCACTTTCACTTTGTATATGTTTTTTTTATCTTTGCCTTAGTCTTTTTTCATTGATTGTTTTGTCAACCAATAAAATTTTGATATTTTTTTTATATAATGGAAAATATGCCTGCAAAGTCCATTTTTTCTAATCTTTATTTCTGCATAACCAATTAGGATGTGGCATGGTGTACCATTAATTGTACTCTCCACAGTGCCACCCTGTGGTGACAGGACATATCAGGTTAGTAGCCGATGTCAATGACATGGCCATATTAGGTCAGTGGGCAATGTCACTGGCATAGCCATATTAGGTCAGTGGGCAATGTCACTGGCATAGCCATATTACGTCAATGGGCAATGTCACTGAAATGGTCATAATAGGTCAATGTCACTGGCATGGCCATATTAGGTAAGCAGCCGATGTCACTGAAATGGCCATATTAGGTCAATGGTCAACGTCACTGGCATGGCCATATTAGGTCAATGGTCATTGGTCAATGTCACTGGCATGGCCATATTAGGTTAGTAGCCGATGTCACTGGCATGGCCATATTGGGTCAATGGTCATTGGTCAATGTCACTGGCATAGCCATATTAGGTTAGTAGCCGATGTCACTGGCATGGCCATATTGGTCAATGGTCAACGTCACTGGCATGGCCATATTGGGTCAATGGTCATTGGTCGATGTCACTGGCATAGCCATATTAGGTTAGTAGCCGATGTCACTGGCATGGCCATATTGGGTCAATGGTCATTGGTCAATGTCACTGGCATAGCCATATTAGGTTAGTAGCCGATGTCACTGGCATGGCCATATTAGGTCAATGGTCAACATCACTGGCATGGCCATATTAGGTCAATGGTCATTGGTCAATGTCACTGGCATGGCCATATTAGGTTAGTAGGCGATGTCACTGGCATGGCCATATTAGGTCAATGGTCAATGTCACTGGCGTGGCCATATTAGGTCAATGGTCAATGTCACTGGCATAGCCATATTATGTCAATGGGCAATGTCACTGAAATGGTCATAATAGGTCAATGTCACTGGCATGGCCATATTAAATTAATGGTCAATGTCACTGAAATGGCCATATTAGGTCAATGGTCAATGTCACTGGCATGGCCATATTAGGTTAGTAGCCGATGACAATGACATGATATTAGGTCAGTGGGCAATGTCACTGAAGTGGCCATATTAGGTTAATAGGCAATGTCACTGACATGGCCATTTTTTGGGTCAATGGGCAATGTTACTGACATGGTCAATTTAGGCCAATAGATGATGTCAATGACATGGCCATATTAAGGCAATGATGTCATGAATATCTTCACCCCTTTGTGCAGCTATGGGGCGGCGAATCCCCCACCCAGAGCCCTTACAGTAGGTTCCTCAATGACAGCTTACTTCTGGGTTCGGTCTAAAATAGGTTTTCGGTCTGAATCCAAACCTGAACCCGAGCTCATCCCTATTCTAGAAACTCAAGTGGATTTTCTGAATTGAAATGCTCTGATTATTCCTCCGAGCACGATTCTGCTTTTCAGTCTTAAGAAAAAGGTAGAAAAAAAAAAAAAAAAAAAAAAAAGAAAAAAAGAATTGTACATCTGGAAGGAACAATAAACCCTCTAAAGCCTCGCACGCGCCCAGGACTGCGCCGGCTCTCCGCACCCAGCACACGGTGAAGCGGGTAATTAGCGTGCGCTCGGGGCATGACTCAGATCAGACAGTAATGGAGCCGAGCAGTTCGTGCTTAATGCACAAGAGAACCCCGGCGATAATGGAGAGCGTGAATGTGAACGCCGCTGACAAGGGGAGGGAAACCGCCACTTTGCTGAGGCTGAAACTAACTATTTATAAGAAGCCCAGAAAACATCTAAATGGCTTAAACGGATCGGCTGCGGAGCGCGCAGTCCTTCGCAGGGAAATGTCAGGTTTGCATACAATAAGTAGCCCGGGGAGGGAACCGTTACGTCTCTCGGATAATTACCGTAATCAGGACGGTTTTGTGACGCGTTCTCTAATGTAACTAATGTTTCCACATCTTTGAACTGTATATTGGCCGGAGGACGCAATGATACAAAAATGACAATAATTGTAGAAAGACTATTTTCTACAAACAAGGGCGACTAATAATGCAGTAAATATACCAGACTGTTAAAATGTATCCATTTATTATAAAATCTATAAAATATATGACAGGTTTTGTTTTGTGTATACAAACATATACAGTGCATAGAAATTTTATGTGATGCATAAATATCATCACATATGTTTCACAATGTATCGTTATTCACCCCCCTCCACTTAGGCCCCTTTCACACTACTGCAACTTCAACCGCGATTATACCGCAATTTTCCCGCGATTTCAGGAACTGCCTGTGTCAACTTGACCTATAAACCTCAACTCGCATCAAAGTCGGAGCAAGGTAGGACAGGGACTACCTTGAAGTCGGTGCGACTTGAAGTCGCACAGATTTGAACGGTACTCATTGGAAATCATGGGGAATGACTTGTCACATGACTTTGCAAGTCCCAAGATGCAGGACAAGTCGCACAAGTGTGAAAGGGGCCTTAACAAAGCTTGACTCCTTAATGTAAAATCGGATCTGGTCGGGGGGGAGTAATACCATACATTACGACACGTTTCATGGGTCTCCAACCCCACTTCTTCAGGTGACGTGAAACTATAAATAACAATCATAATGTGTTCCAATAATACCATGAATGTGTTCCCTTATATCCTATATCAGGGGTCTCCAGGCTTTCTAAACAAAAGGGCCTTCAGACTCTAGGAGGGCTGGATTAAGGCCAGTGGGAGTGGAAAATGTTCTGTGTCCAGTAGCAGTTAACAATACCCTATCTTTGGTGTCAGGGGGAGGAATTCTGCCTCATCATTGGTATCAGTGGGAGGAATAGTGGCCC
The DNA here is from genome assembly GCF_042186555.1 of Aquarana catesbeiana. Taxonomy (NCBI): domain Eukaryota; kingdom Metazoa; phylum Chordata; class Amphibia; order Anura; family Ranidae; genus Aquarana; species Aquarana catesbeiana. The sequence goes on from NC_133329.1 coordinate 402,583,218, forward strand.
ATCATTGGTGTCAGTGGGAGGAATTGTGCCCTTTCGCTGGTGTCAGTGGGAGAAACAGTCCCCCATTGTTGGTGTCAGTGGGAGGAATGCACAAGTTGGCCTTAGTAGGAGGAATAGTGCCCCATCGTTGGTATCAGTGGAAGGAATTACGCCCCATTATTGGTGTCAGTAGGAGGAATAGTGCCCCATTGTTGGTGTCAGTGGGAGGAATAGTGCCCCATGGTTGTGTCAGTGGGGGGAATAGTGCCCCAATGTTGTTGTTAGTGGGAGGAATAGTGCCCCATGGTTGGTGTCAGTGGGAGGAATAGTGCCCCATTGTTGGTGTCAGCGACAGAAATGATGCCCCATTGTTGGTATCAGTGGATGGAATGGTGCCCCAAGGGCCGGATAAAGGCAAGCAAAGGGCTGTATTTAGTCCCAGGGCTTGCAGATTGGAGACCACTGCTCTATTGGGATCACAAGCCTGGGGACCCCCAACCACACTTAGCCTCCCCTTTATTCTTATAGCTGGTCCTCCTCCCAGGGCGAGGCTAGGTGTGGTTGGGGTCCCCAGGCTCGTGATTCCAATCTTGGATGACTACTTAATAAAGGGTGTAGGGTACTACATGTTCATGGTATTGTTGGAATGCATATTGACTGTTATTTATGCTTTCACAGAACCTTGAAAAAATGGGGTTGCAGACTCACAAAATGCATTGTAAGGGAAAACCTGCCACAAGTTTAATGATTTTTGGATACATTTTAACAGTATGGTATATTTACTGCATCGTTAGGCACCCTAGAAGTTCGATTGGTCAGGGCCCCCACATGAGCTGCCTGTCATTCCAATTCCAGGCTCTGCCCCTCTTCCAGAACATTCTCCCTGGAAGCAGGGGAGGCGCCTCAGATCCAGAGCACGGGTGGTCACACCCACTGCTACTCTAACCACTCCCAGCCCCCAGATCAAAACAGACAGGCCTAGCTTGCAGCATAGGCCTGCCAAAATGTACCTGTGCTGACAGTCTATTTAACAAAAATCCTATTACTAGCACCTACCTATTAGTAGAGGGTGCTACACTTGTTACTCAGGTCTTTTGACTGTTCTTTTCTACCTCCTCGTGGCTCAGTATCGAGCCTGCTTGGGGCATCCAAGTGAAAGCTAACAAACTCCATTGACTATTTATACACAGACACTAAAAGCCACAGGTGTGAGAAATCAACATTTAAATTGCCATTGTAACCTGTGTGTGCGCCACCTTCTGTGTCTGTACCAAGCCCAAACATTCCAGGGTGTGTAAACTTTTTATCAGGGCCATTTGGGTTGATTTCTGTTATCATTATGATTTTAAAAGGAGCCAAAACACTATGTGATAATAAATGGCTTCATGTGATCACTACCCTTGAATAAAAGACAGTTTTTTTGGCACGATCAGTCATATTTTCAATATAAATGCCAAAATTTCACAATTTCTGCCAGGGTATGCTAACTTTTGAGCACAACTGTATATTATATATATATTTTTAAATATATTTTGGGACTTTACAGGTGCGCTCATGCATATAAATCAAATACATTATTGTAGCATAAAGCTCAGTTCACACCATTGTGCCACCATTGTAGTGCAGCACATTTATTGCAGGCGAGAACGTAAAGTAAGTCCCTGAGGCTCGATTCACATCAAACAGGTGCGACCACACATTTTTTGCGCATGGCGTGTAGGACAGCACATCCATTTCAATGGGCTGCCCTACCCCCGAGAAGTCCCATAGACTTGGCTCACACCATAAAGGTGCAGGCGTGTTTCTCGTTTTCCCGCACATCGCATTCATTTCAATGGGCTGCTATTTGCATGAGAAATGCGGACAATAAGTCTCCGACTCTTTTCCAAAAACGCGCCGCAGGAAAACATGTGCGTTCGCAGACGTATAGGCACTGCTGTGCTTCTGCTAACAGCTGGCAGGTTTCCGTGCGTGCAATGGCATCCCTAGGGGGGGGGCAGAGGGGGCCCTGACCCCAACATTATGCTGTGCCCCACCATGTGCCCCCAATTAAATTTTTTTTTTTTTTTTTTTACAAAAAGGCAATGTATAAGAGGGAGAGCGGCCCCAGTCAGCTCCTGCGGGTGATTGCTCCACCCTCCCTCTGCTCGCTGACACTGCATAATGCCAGCGTTCACACAACCACGGCCGCCCAATCTGCTCCTTCCCCTGCATCCTCATTGGCAGGGAGAAGAGCGAGTTGCAGGAAGGACTCCACCAGGACTCTCAGTTACTGAAAAAACAGACTGATTTCTCCCATCCTTAGGACAGGAGAACCAGCCTGTAAATTCCAAGAAATGCCAGACCAGCGCTGTCAATAGCAGGGGCAGGACAGCAAGAGGAGGCTGGGGAACCCCACAGTGGTAGAACACCAGGGCCCGGAGGCAAGACTGCAACCCTGATAGTTCTCCCACTGCTTTGGACCCTTATATTTTCTTGGTATGCTGGTGACATATATCTCTTGTTTTCTGCCACCCTGGGGGGGGGCCCAATACAGTAGGAAGGGAGCTCACTGCCGAACAAGTGAAAAGGCCCGTTGTGGGGTCGTAGTAAAGGGCTCAGGATATATATATCCTGTTGTTCCACCTGATGAATTCCGGTTGCGCCGGGTGGCTTTATTCATCTCTCCCAGGTATCGGATCTGGCATCAGGAGCATTGGTGCTAGTACAAGTACTCGCGCCAATGCTCGGTATCGGTCCCCGTACCCATACTAGTATTGGTATCGGGACAACTCCAGTCATAAGGCTCCAGGTTGCTAGGCCAGAAGCCTGAGGCCTATCCTGGGAGCTCCTGGCTGCTAGTCTGTCTGAGGCCTATCCAGGTTTGAGAGGCACCGCGGGGTTTGGGGCTTCAGGCTGGAAGCCCAACCAAGTTGCAGAGGTTCCGCCAGACTGGGGAACTGGATCATTGCCAGCAGTATACAGCGGGTTAGCGGGGGTGATGCTTGAGGAGTATACAGCGTATTAGTGTGGGTGAAGCTTGAGGAGTATACAGCGGGTTAGTGGGGGTGACGCTTGAGGAGTATACAGCGGGTTAGTGGGGGTGAAGCTTGAGGAGTATACAGCGGGTTAGTGGGGGTGAAGCTTGAGGAGTATACAGCGGGTTAGCAGGGGGTGAAGCTTGAGGAGTATACAGTTGGTTAGTATGGGTGAAGCTTGAGGAGTATACAGCGGGGGTGACGCTTGAGTATACAGCGGGTTTGCAGGGGTGGCGCTTGAGGAGTATACAGCGGTTTAGCGTGGGTGACGCTTGAGGAGTATACAGCGGGTTAGCAGGGGTGACGGTTGAGGAGTATACAGCGGGTTAGCGGGGGTGAAGCTTGAGGAGTATACAGCGGGTTAGCAGGGGTGAAGCTTGAGGAGTATACAGTTGGTTAGTATGGGTGAAGCTTGAGGAGTATACAGCGGGGGTGACGCTTGAGTATACAGCGGGTTTGCAGGGGTGGCGCTTGAGGAGTATACAGCGGTTTAGCGTGGGTGACGCTTGAGGAGTATACAGCGGGTTAGCAGGGGTGACGGTTGAGGAGTATACAGCGGTTTAGCGTGGGTGAAGCTTGAGGAGTATACAGCGGGTTATCGGGGGTTACCCTGAGGGGTATACAGCGGGTCAGCGTGGGTGAAGCTTGAGGAGTATACAGCGGGTTAGCGGGGGTGAAGCTTGAGGAGTATACAGCGGGTTAGCTGTGGAAGAGAGACTGGGAGCTTAGTGAGTGAAGATCTATAACAGGTTACTGTGAGTTACATGTATGGATCTCTATTGACTGTTCAAAGTTCAGTTGCCATAGGAGACAGCAGTTCTACAAATACAGTTGCTGCATCCGGCTTAAAGGCCCTCTACCTGTATAGCTGTCTGCCTATTATTTTGTCTCGGAGTCTTCCAATTACTATTTGATCTTCCTAAGAGTGTCCTGGTCCTAACCCTCTCTCCCCCAGTTTTGTTTAAGAGCCAATAAATCTCTTTTCTTGCATTCCAAAAAAGTGACTGGCGCCCATGTTTCCAACTTGCAATACACCCATCATGCCTAATAACCCCACACTACAAGGAAGGTTGTCAGCTCTCCCTGACTCTGGAGGTCACCATTAGGGCCTTTGGAGGTCGGGGGTGCCGCTACATCAGCAAAGAGCGCAATTTTGCTATTTGCTCTCGGCACACAGTAGTGTGAACCTAGTCTCACTCTTTTTCAAAAAGCAGCTGCACTGTGCGGTTTGGCATGAGCGGAAATGTGCTCATTTGCAGATACGGATAGGGCGGCGTTTTTGCATTGAAGTCAAAGAGACGCAATATTACATTGAAATCAATGGGATGAGATTTTGCATTGCAGTCAATAGGGGGCGATTTTGCATTGAAGCTATTGGGACACGATTTTGCATTGAAGTCAAAGGGACGCGATTTTTGCAATGCAATCAATAGGGCGTTTTTGCACTGAAGTCAATGGGACGCGATTTTGCCTTGAAATCATTGGGATGCGATTTTGCTTGGCAGTTGATAGGGGGTGTTTTTGAATTGAAGTCAAAGAGACGCGATATTGCATTGCAGTCAATAGGATGCGACTTTGCATTGAAGCTATTGGGACACGATTTTGCATTGAAATCAAAGGCACGCGATTTTACACTGCAATCAATGGGGGGGGGGGGGGGGCGTTTTTGCACTGAAGTCAATGGGACGCGATTTTGACTTGAAATCATTGGGATGCTGTTTTACATTGCAGTTGATTGGAGGCGTTTTTGAATTGAAGTCAAAGAGAAACAATATTGCATTGAAATCAACAGGATGAGATTTTGCATTGAAGATATTGGGACACAATTTTGCATTGAAGTCAAAGGGACGTGATTTTTGCAATGCAATCAATAGGGGGCACTTTTGCGTTGAAGTAAATGGGGACACGATTTTGCATTGAAATCAATGGGATACAATTTTTACATTGTGGTCAATAGGGGGGGGGGGGCGTTTTTGCACGTAAGTCAAAGGGACGCGATTTTGCATTTTTTAAGTTAATGGGGCGCAATTTGGAATTGAAGTCAATGTAGCGCGGTTTTGCATTGAAGTCAAAGGGACGCCATTTTTGCAATGCAATCAATAGGGGACGCTTTTGCATTGAAGTAAATGTGGACGCGATTTTACATTGAAATCAATTGGTTACAATTTTGCATTGCGGTCAATAGGGAGAGCGTTTTTGCATTTAAGTCAAAGGGACGCGATTTTGCATTTTTGAAGTTAATGGGGCGCGATTTGGCATTGAAGTAATTGACGCGCGGTTTTGCATTGAAGTCAATGGGACGCAGCATGCCATTATCTGCATTTTTTTTTTTTTAATTAACGCCGATAACCCTATTTTCGGGCTGATCATTTTCGGCGGCCGACATATCGGTGCGTCCCTATATGCCGCTAACGTTCAGGTGTGAACAGGATGACTGTCTATGGACCAGAGTCTTGCAGGGCATGCTGGGACTTGAGGTTCCTCGTGGGGGGGGGGGGGGCTGGGCAGGCATGTGCCGCACTTCTCCATGTGAGTAGCTCACATCAGAGCGCGGATCAGTTTACCACTTTTGGCGTTCTGCCGCACCTTGACGTGACGGATGGGTGCTGCAGAGGATGCGAGCGCGGCGGCGGCGCGGAGATTAAGCGACAAGCGGCAAAACCATTTGTAACTAAAACGCGGATTTATTTGTGTGCGGAGTTTTGTGGCGGATTCTTTGGCGTCTTTGTTCTCAGTCAGCGCCAATACGTTCCGGCGATAAATATGTCCGTTTGATTCATAGAGAGAACGCCTGGAGGAAATGATCGCTTTTATCATTGTCTGGAGACTCGGCTCCGGAATATTCCATGGAAATGATGATCACTCATTAGAAGACTCAACTTTATCTATACAGAAAAAAAATTCTGTCTTCTAACTGGAGGTAAAAGAAAAGCGGAAATCCGGGCATTAAAAAAAAAAAAAACACGAGTTATCTGACCTCCGACCTCCCCTTCAGTCTTTGCACGGTTGTAGCGGCTCCTCTCCTGGACCGAAGCGGCTTCTTCTGATTTCACCGCACACTGCGAGCTTCTCACCATGTGCATTAGAAGGCTGCAGCCAGTCACATAGAGGACCAGGCCTTTTCTGCAGATATGTGAGGTTCATTTCGTTGAAATTCGAACAAATGGTTGTTTTTCAGAAATTCGGATATATTCGAATTTCCGTATTAGAATAGTACCGAATTTAAACGAATCAGAAAATACGAAAAAAATAAAATTCGGACGAAATTCGAATCGTTCTATTTTACTCTCTTTGGAAATTGGAAAACTATTCGAATTGATCCGAATTATAATTAGAAACATTTTCATCGATTTAAAAACGAATAAATGAAACAAATTTAACTAAACGAATTTATGTAAATAACAAATCGAAACAATTATTTTTTCGTTATGCACATGTCTACTTTTCTGACACTTTTTCATTTACAAGTAAAAATCTGTATTTGGCGCTATATAAATCCTGTATAATAATAATAATAATAATAATTTTCTGCTAGAAAATTACTTAGAACCCCCAAACAGTATGAATTTTTGTAGCAGAGATCCTAAAAAAATTAAATGGCACAGCAGTTTTTTTAAACGCACATTTTTTGAAAAAAAAAAACACTTTAATTAATTTTAAGGCACAAAAAAAAAAAAAAAAAACATAAAATAAATACCCAATTTTTTAGTAAAATGTGAAAAATGATGTTACGCCGAGTAAATAGATACCTAACATGTCACGCTTTAACTACTTACAGACCGGAAAATTTCCCCCCTTAATGACCAGGCCATTTTTTGCGATTCGGCACTGCGTCTATTTAACTGACAATTGCGCGGTCGTGGGACGTTGTACCCGAACAAAATTTACGTCCTTTTTTCCCCACAAATAGAGCTTTCTTTTGGTGGTATTTGATCACCTCTGCGGTTTTTATTTTATGCGCTATAAACAAAAAAAAGCGACAATTTTGAAAAAAAAAAATATCGTTTACTTTTTAATATAATAAATATCCCCCCCCCAAAATTACAAAAAAAAAAATTTCTTCCTCAGTTTAGGCCGATATGTATTCTTCTACATATTTTTGGTAAAAAAAAATTCACAATAAGCATTTATTGCTTGGTTTGCACAAAAGTTATAGCGTCTACAAAATGGAAAAATATAAAATATTTATGGCATTTTTATTATTTATTTATTTTTTACTAGTAATGGCGGCGATCAGCGATTTTAGCGGGACTGTGACATTGCGGCGGACAGATCGTACACTTTTGACACTTTTTTGGGACCATTGACATTTATACAGCGATCAGTGCTATAAAAATGCACTGATTACTGTATAAATTTCACTGGCAGGGAAGGGGATAACACTAGGGGGCGATCAAGGGGTTAAGTGTGTTCCCTGGGAGGTGTTTCTAACTGTATGGGGGGGATGGGCTGACTGGAGGAGGAGAGAGATTGCTGTTCCTAATCACTAGGAACAGATCTCTCTCTCTAACTCCCATGTCAGAACGGGGATCTGTCTGTTTACATTGACAGATCCCCGTTCTGGCTCTCTGAGGAGCGATCGCGGGTGGCCGGCAGACATCGCGGCCGCAGGCCACAAGCATTGGGTCCTCCCGCCGTACAGCGGGCACGCGCCTGCTACGGCTCCTTTAAAAGAGCCGACGTACACCTACGGCGATTTGCGGAAAAGTGCCGACCTGCCGCCGTATAACGTCGTCGGCTGGTCGGCAAGTGGTTATAGCATTGAAGAAAATGTAATTATTAATTTTATTTTAATTTTTTCATTTTTACACTGTCCCTTTAATTTTTTTTTTTTTTTAATCACTTTTATTCCTATACCAAGAAATGTAAACATCCCTTGTAATAGAAAGTAGTGGGTGGAGCCTGCTGGGTCCGTCCTACAGCTCTGCGCACAGGCTATGAACAGCACAGTGATGATGTCACTGCTACTTTTACAAGGTGATATCTGGGTTTGCAATAGAATTTTGTGCACACAAAGTGGGTTTTATATCATCTGTGGCCATTGGAGAATAGATTTAAATGGAAGTTTTTATGAATGGAGTTCAGCTTTAATAGTGCTTTTCTGTTTTGCTTTGAACATTAGAATCCAGCATCCCCCCACACTAAAAAATAATATATATATATATATATATATATATATATATATATACACACACACAGTATCTCACAAAAGTAAGTACACCCCCCACATTTTTGTAAATATTTTATTCTTATTTTATTATTTATTATCTTTTCATGTGACAACACTGAAGAAATGACACTTGTCTACGATGTAAAGTAGTGAGTGTAGAGCTTGTATAACAGTGTAAATTTGCTGTCCCCTCAAAATAACTCAACACACAGCCATTAATGTCTAAACCGCTGGAAACAAAAGTGAGTGCACCCCTAAGTGAAAATGTCCAAATTGGGCCTAATTAGCCATTTTCCCTCCCCGGTGTCATGAGACTCGTTAGTGTTACAAGGTCTCAGGTGTGAATGGGGAGAAGGTGTGTTAAATTTGGTGTTATCGCTCTCACTCTCTCATACTGGTCACTGGAAGTACAATATGGCACCTCATGGCAAGGAACTATCTGAAAAAATAGAATAGTTGCTCTACATAAAGATGGCCTAGGCTATAAGAAGATTGCCAAGACCCTGAAACTGAGCTGCAGCACGGTGGCCAAGACCATACAGCGGTATAACAGGACAGGTTCCACTCAGAACAGGCCTCACCATGGTCCACCAAAGAAGTTGAGGTCACGTGCTCAGCGTCATATCCAGAGGTTGTCTTTGGGAAATAGACGTATGAGTGCTGCCAGCATTGCTGCAGAGGTTGTAGGGGTGGGGGGTCAGCTTGTCAGTGCTCAGACCATACGCCGCACACAGCATCAAATTGGTCAGCATGTTGTCTCAGAAGGAAGCCTCTTCTAAAGATGATGCACAAGAAGCCCAAAAACAGTTTGCTGAGGACAAGCAGACTAAGGACATGGATTACTGGAACCATGTCCTGTGGTCTGATGAGACCGAGATAAACTTATTTGGTTCAGATGGTGACAAGCGTGTGTGGGGGCAACCAGGTGAGGAGGACAAAGACAAGTGTGTCTTGTCTACAGTCAAGCATGGTGGTGGGAGTGTCATGGTCTGGGGCTGCATGAGTGCTGCCGGCACTGGGGAGCTACAGATCATTGAGGGAACCATGAATGCCAACATGTACTGTGACATACTGAAACAGAGCATGATCCCCTCCCTTCAGAGACTGGGCCGCAGGGCAGTATTCCAACATGATAACGACCCCAAACACACCTCCAAGATGACCACTGCCTTGCTAAAGAAGCTGAGGGTAAAGGTGATGGACTGGCCAAGCATGTCTCCAGACCTAAACCCTATTGATCCTCTGTGGGACATCCTCAAACGGAAGGTGGAGGAGCGCAAGATCTCTAACATCCACCAGCTCTGTGATGTCATCATGGAGGAGGGGAAGAGGACTCCAGTGACAACCTGTGAAGCTCTGGTGACCTCGATGCCCAAGAGGGTTAAGGCAGTGCTGGAAAATAATGGTGGCCACACAAAATATTGACACTTTGGGCCCAATTTGGACATTTTCACTTGGGGGTGTACTCACTTTTGTTGCCAGCAGTTTAGACATTAATGGCTGTGTGTTGAGTTATTTTGGGGGGACAGCAAATTTACACTGTTATACAAGCTGTACACTCACTACTTTACATTGTAGACAAGTGTCATTTCTTCAGTGTTGTCACATGAAAAGATAGAAGAAAATATTTACAAAAATGTGAGGGGTGTACTCAATTTTGTGAGATACTGTGTGTATATATATATATATATATATATATATATATATATATATATATATAATATTTTATAAGGTTAGAGGTTAATTATTATTTATTAATGTATTATTACATAATTACATATTATTTATTAATTTTACTTATGATGATTTTTCGTTATTTGTGTATTTCTTTTACATTTATTTATTCAAATATTATTACTATTTTATTTTTAACTTTTTTTTTCATTTGAGCAGAAAATTGCGCAATGGCGCATTTCCATTCGTTTCCATGGGAATACAAACGTGCCAAAACGTGTCCAGAACTTGTTTGAGCCTCAGGCGTTTGGCTTCAGGCATTTTGGAGTGGAGATGTAAACCATCCCCATAGAGAATCATTGCTCCTTTTTTTCCCCCTCCAGCGTTTTGGAGCTTCAAGCTTCAAAACGCTGAGGTGGGAATGCAGCCTTAGACCATTAACACTCTCAAACAGCCCAGACTACAAGCCGGTCCTGGTTTTACTTTCTACTTCAGATTTATGGGATTGTTCTTATTATCCTGGAACTTTACATCAACATCTCAAATTTTTTATTTTTAGATCAAGAACCGTTTTCTTCGCCTTGTCTCTGCGGCGCGGCGCAGGAGTCGCTCTAGAATGATTGTACGTATTTCAGGCTCACTTCTAGAAATGTAAGCTGCACTTTTTTGATCCCCGTCACTTTATGACTTCTTGGACGGTCTGCTGCTTGATAGCCTCCCGTGTTTTTTTTTTTTTTTTTCGCGAAGCCATAAAAAGCGTCGCGTTTCCTCCTCACCCAGCAGAAGCGCTGAACCACAGCTGTCTGTCGCCGCATCCAAAATGGCTGCCCTCCAGGCAAAAAAAAAAGGGAAGGCGGTAAGAAATGCAGAGTGCGCAATTTTGAGGCGATTTAATTACCGCTGAAGAAAAAGGCTCCATATGCCCGTTTGAATCTCCAGGGGGTTATTAATTATATTCTTCACGCCATAGAAAATTATAGAATCGCTAATGAAGTTTCTCTAAACCACGGCAGCCCGAGCACCACAAGGGGTCAGAACAAAACGACTCCCATAGAATGCCTCGGGGTATAGCACAGCAAAGGGGGGGGGGGTGCAGAAATTAGGAGGGGAGGCCTGCAAGTATGAGGAATTATTAAAAGGGACATGACATATAGCTATGCGGTGTGCCTACATGCCTACGCCATGTTGGATTTCAAGGGACAGGCCCAAATGGGCAGGAATTGGGAAGAATTAGCCGATTAGTTGGAAATATTGTGTGTTATTAAAGTGGAAATCAACTCTCTCAATCAACATGAACGTTTTTAATCCTTATGCAAGTAGAATTTTTAACATCAAAAAAAGTGCAGCGCTATATATTAGGGATGGGCCAAACCCCCCCACCTCCCCCACCCCCGGTTTGATTTGCACCAGAACACCTCGAACAGGCAAAAAGTTCTAGTGAACATGCGAATCCTATAAAAACTCTAGGGAACACGAACATGAAAAATCAAAAGTGCTCATTTTAAAGGCTTATATGCAAGTTATTGTCATAAAAAGTGTTTGGGGACCCGGGTCCTGCCCCCAGGGGACATGAAATCAATGCAAAATAAAAAGTTTTTAATACGATCGTTTTTAAAGGAGCAGTGATTTTAATGATGCCTAAAGTGAAACAATAAAAATGAAATATTCCTTTAAACATCGTGCCTGCGGGGTCCCCTTAGTTTGCCTGTGAAGTGGTACATCTGTGCAATGTATAGAACATCCCGCAGCAATAATAACATTTCTAAAGGAAAAAAAATCATCCAAACTTGCTTGCGACTGTAATGTATTGCCGGATCCCAGGATATAGATCAAAACATTTTTTAAAAACGGCGTGGGGTTCTCCCCAGTCCAGCACCCGCTAGCCTGGAGCCGCTGCCCAAACCCCACACCCACTAGCCTGGAGCCGCTGCCCAAACCCCACACCCACTAGCCTGGAGCCGCTGCCTGGACCCCGCACTCACTAGCCTGGAGCCGCTGCCCGAACTCCACACCCGCTAGCCTGGAGCTGCTGCCTGGACCCTGCACCCATTAACCTGGAGCCGCTGCCTGGACCCAAACCCGCTAGCCTGGAGCCGCTGCCCGGATCCCGCACCCACTAGCCTGGAGCCGCTGCCTGGACCCCGCACACGCTAGCCTGGAGCCGCTGCCTGGACCCCGCACCTGCTAGCCTGGAGCCGCTGCCCAAACCCCACACCCGCTAGCCTGGAGCTGCTGCCTGGACCCTGCACCCGCTAGCCTGGAGCCGCTGCCTGGACCCCGCACTGACTAGCCTGGAGCCGCTGCCCAAACTCCACACCCGCTAGCCTGGAGCCGCTGCCTGGACCCTGCACCCATTAACCTGGAGCCGCTGCCTGGACCCAAACCCGCTAGCCTGGAGCCGCTGCCAGGATTCCGCACCCACTAGCCTGGAGCCACTGCCCGAACCCCGCACCCGCTAGCCTGGAGCCGCTGCCTGGACCCCGCACCCGCTAGCCTGGAGCTGCTGCACGGACCCCGCTAGCCTGGAGCCGCTGCCTGGACCCCGCACCCTGGACCCCGCACCGCTAGCCTGGAGCTGCTGCCTGGACCCCGCACCCGCTAGCCTGGAGCCACTGGCCAGACCCCGCACCCGCTAGCCTTTAGCCACTGCCCACACCCACCGCGCTGGATGACACCCCCCCATCTATCTGGATCTATCCAGGTAAGTTCCGGACCAACCGGCAGATGCGCGCAGGGGTTATTAGCGCCGCGCCACCAGGGGGTGGTTGATTGCCGCCCCCCCGAACAAAAAACCCACAAGCCGCCACTGGCTGCCACTGCATCCAAAATGTCCGCATAACAGACATTTTGTCCACATTTCGAAACAAGCCACACGTCTACTTCCCACTGACCATCACACTAATGTATCATAAGTTGTAGATACTGTATAGTCATTTTTAGCCGGGGTTCCCTGAGGCTGGAAAGCTATTTCAAGGGTTCCTCTTTGTTGAACCTCCAGCTGAGCGCATCACATGAAGGTCCCATAATTGCATTACACTCGTTTGTAATCCAGTAAAGACGAATTCTTCTGCTTACTATTCGCTCTCTTATATAAGTGTGTGAATCAACGGTTGTCTACGGATTCAAGGAGGAGAAGAAAAACCATAAAAACAGCTTAGTGATGTCTCATTAGCTCACAGCAGGTGTTGGCATCCTGCCCACCCGACTCAAATGAACCTGAAAACCTCATATCAATGACAAATGACTCAACAGATGAATCTCTGAGATGGAAAGAATATTATCAGAATGATGGAAATGCATAGTTTGAAGGAACAGATTTGGAAGGCATTAGGGCTTAAAGGATAAGTGTACTTTGAAAACACATGAGCTCCTTAAAGAACTTTGGTCTTGTCATTGCTGGAGAGCATGCAGATAGGAAGAGGCTGCAGGAGAGTCTCGTAAATTGTCCCACACTCCGCTTGAGGGCTTCCGTCATATACCGCTTCCTCCAGTCTGAATATAGATATTAGATATTATAGCCGCATATTACAACCAAGTACTAGGCAGGACTCGTTTAGCTGCAAAACTGGAACATGAACTGTTTATTTGAACAGAGGCACACAGAGACATAGAGGACAATCCCCCCTCCTTTGCATAATGACACAGGGCGGGGTAGACTTTATCTCCACCAGTAGCATGACACAGGTGTATTCAAAGTTCTCATCAGTAGACTGTCCTATCAGCAGGTAGAGCTGTTGGAGGAATTCCCCCCTCCCTCCTCACAGCTAATCCACATACACATATACATCCCATAATAGGTTGCTCCCAAGGCAGACACAAACAATAGAACAATGGGATACAGCCACACCTCATACGATATAATGAAGAGTCTACAACAGTATATGACACAATATATATATATATATATATATATATATATATATATATACAATATTCCGGTGTGGTTGTGCATTGAGTCTGATTAGTGCAGATCAGACTGGGGTTCTCGGTCACCCTTTACTCCTAATAAACATAGGGTAACTTACACATAGGAGGGGCCTGGGGAGCTGGACAAGGAGATTCCAAAGCTCTCCAAGAGAAGCTGGGTTCCACAAACCCCCCGCCCAAAGTGACTCCCGTCACAGGCATCTCTAACTTTTAAAGAATGTTGGCTTATCCCTCCTTCCCTTCCATTTTTGTTTGTTGGCTTTAGATAAAGTAAATGAAAGTAAAGGAAATGGTTAAAGTGTTATTAAATCCTTCATTTAAAAAAAAATTAAATACCTGAACATACTTTTGTATTACACTATATTGTCAAAAGTATTGGGACGCGTGTCTTTACACGCACATGAACTTTAATGGCATCCCAGTCTTAGTCCGTAGGGCTCAATGTTGAGTTGGCCCACCCTTGTCAGCTATAACAGCTTCAAATCTTCTAGGAAGGCTCTCCACAAGGTTTAGGAGTGTGTCTATAGGGATGTTTGACCATTCTAGAAGTGCATTCGTGAAGTCAGGCACTGATATTGGACGAGAAGGCCTGGCTCACAGTCTCCGCTCTAATTCATCCCAAAGGTGTTCTATCGGGTTGGGGCCAGGACTCTGTGCAGGCCAGTCAAGTTCCTCCACCCCAAACTCGCTCATCCATGTCTTTGTGGACCTTGCTTTGTGCACTGGTCCAAATCATTTGATAAGGCAGGCGTCCCAATACTTTTTGACAATATAGTGTATGTTTGATTCTTGCTTTCTGTTTTCAACACATCCCCTCTCTGCAATTTCTCTATTATCTGTGTAGCGCTACACCCACAGGAGCCGCTGGTAATGTGGGTCCATTTCCCCCAGTCACAGCATTCAGAGCCGAGCACACAGCATTTTCAGCATTGTTCCTTTGGCTCAAAGATCAGTCTAGGGTTTTTTGTATTTTTTTTTTTGATTGGAACAGTAACTTGGATAGGGGTGTTTAGTAGGATTAATTATTCACTCAGTCCCAAAATGGTTGGTTTCCTCCCACTAACTTCCTTCTGACCCTGCTCAGTCTCTGGACAAAGCTTTTTTTTATAAGCCCCCCCATTAGTGGTGGCCGCTCTTGCAGAGCGCAGGGGCTCTGCCCCCCTAATCCATGCTTCCAGCCCCTAAGCTACATGCAGGGAGCTGGACGCATGGATTCCAATGGGTTTTTTTTTTTTTTTTTAGGAGCACATGATTAGAGCCAGAGGCTCTAACTGGCTTTAAAAAGGGTGGGCTCAAAGCGCAGAGCACTGCACTCCGAGCCCATCCACTTGTGTGACAATAGTGAATTAATATTCGCTATTGTCTTCCTGCTTCTCCTCCCGATCAGGAAGGGGGTCCTGAGACCCGATTGGAAGGGAGTCCTAAGATCTGATTGGCCTGGAGGAGAAGCAACCGCTGGGACTCAGGAGGAGACGTGGAGGGGAAATTGCGACCTGGATAGTGAGTGCAGGGGCTGGCAGGGGGCCTGGCGGACGACAGGCGAGCAATGCGGTGATCATGCAACAGGGGGAAGCAGCGATTGATCAAGCGAGTGCCTGGAGGGGGTTTGGTGGTTGTTTGGTTGGCTGGGGGGGGGGGATGGTTGGCTGACTGGGGAGGCCATGGGCCGTCCCTACAAGAAAATTGAGCACCGGCCTCCACTACCCCATCTAAACCTACAGTAACTGGGACCTTGATGTCTTCAAAGGCTCCTCTAGCTTCCTCTCTGTCTCTCTCTGCCTAGGTGAAGATCTCCTGCACAGGGGTCTCCTGTAAGACTGGACCCAGAAACTCTGCTCCTTAGCTGCCAGGCCTTTGCATATTTATGGGCTCTCCCTCCACCTGCTGGGCACACCTCCTCGGGGGTTGATGCCTTCTAGTGAGGTTTTAAAAACTAGATCCATTAAGTATTGGGGGTGTTGAGGATATCCTTAGGTGCAGGCCCCCCAGCTCTGCCCCAGCTGGAACCTCAATGAACAACAACAGGACTCAGGAGAACCTTTGCCACGGGGTGGGATTGCTCCAAATCAGGGACAGTCCCTCGAAATCAGGGACAGTTGGGAGCTATGCCTTAGCAGCCTATCTAGGAGGGTGTTACATCTGCACTGAAGGTCCCCCAGGAGCCCTACCCTTATGAGCGTACACGCCTGCCCAGCATTGCAGCCTGTTATACTTGTAAGCAGATGGAAGTATTCTTCTTGCCTGTAGGTGGCACTGTGCTGATACTACAGGGGAAGGGGAGTCTGCTAAAGCAGATCTCCTACCTTCACCAAGATTGTCATCCATGTTCTTCTGAGCTCTGTAGTTCCTCTGTAATTTGCTGCTTAACTTGCTGAAAAACTGTTATGCCCCGTACACACGGTCGGATTTTCCGAAGGAAAAAGTGCGATCGGAGCGTGTTGTCGGAAATTCCGATCATGTGTGGGCTCCATCTGACTTTTTCCGTCGGAATTTCCGACACACAAAGTTTGAGAGCAGGCTATAAAATTTTCCGACAACAAAATCCGATCGGTTAAATTCCGATCGTGTGTACACAAATCTGACGCACAAAGTGCCACGCATGCTCAGAATAAATTAAGAGACGAAAGCTATTGGCTAATGCCCCGTTTATAGTCCCGACGTACGTGTTTCAAATTTTGCCCAAAATCCGACAGAAAAAACGGACGGATTTTGTGGTCGGAATGTCCGATCAATGTCCGATCGTGTGTACGGGGCATTATTGCCTGGGAATTTCCTGTTTGTAAGACTGCGGGCTTCTATCCCTCCCCTCAGCTCAGCCAGTGGTCTGACGTGCTCAGTTGGTGGTCCTATGTAAAGCCAAGCAGGGAGGAAGCAGAGATGTTGTGGGCGGAGGAGGTCTCACAGCACCCGGTCTGTGCCGCCCATAGAGGAGGTGTCCTCCTCCTCCTCCTATGCTCCCTGACAGGCTCTGCCCCCCCACCCCCCCCCCCGCCTGCTATCTCAGTGCAGAGCGGGATTATCATCAGTAATTACTTGTATGACCCATCGGGGATCTCCCGTGGTCCCGTGGTGTCAGGTATAGTATACGAGAACGCCGCTCGCTAATATCCTACCCCCGCCATTATTGGCAAAGTGCACTGTCAATAATAACGGTGGGGGGGCGGGGCATCAGCGAGCGGCATTCTCGTATACTATACCTGACACCACGGGACCACGGGAGATCCCCGATGTATCATACAAGTAATTACTAATGATAATCTTGCTCTGCACTGGTGGTCCCTGACATGGTGGTGACATGGTAGTCCCTGACATAGTGGTCCCCGACAAGCAGCACTGGGGGCCCCTGACATGGTGGTGACATGGTAGTCCCTGACATAGTGGTCCCTGACAAGCGGCAATGGTGGTCCCTGACATGGTGGTCCCTGACATGCTGCACTGGTGGTCACTGACATTCGGCACTGGTGGTTCCTAACATAGTGGTCCTTGTCATTCGGCACTGGTGGTGCCTGACATGGTGGTCCCTGACATTCCACACTGGTGGTCCTTGACATGCTGCACTGGTGGTCCCTGACATAGTGGTCCCTGACATGCTGCACTGGTGGACCCTGACAAGCGGCACTGGTGGTCCCTGACATAGTGGTCCCTGACATTTGTCACTGGCGGTCCCTGACATAGTGGTCCCTGACATGGTGTCCCTGACATTTGTCACTGGTGGTCCCTGACATTTGTCACTGGTGTCAAAGTGTAGATGGGGGTTATGGCGCTCCCTTGTGGGGGGTATAGAAGTAAATACAGTGAATGACTAAAGAAAATAAAGTGAATATTAAAGTACCATACGCAAAAAGTAAATTAGTGCAACAAATCTCAATGCTCATACATTAATTAATACCATCACAAAATTGAAAAATGTGAAAAAAATATTAACATCCCATCCGCATATAATGGGTAAGGGTGAAGTATCAATCAGTTGCAAGTGCTAACCATTGGGTGCTATTAGTTATATATATAATGCATGTGCAACTCTGTAATTAGTCCAACGTGTTCCAAAAGTAGATGCAAGCCAGTAGGAGAAATTGATAGTAGAAAAAAAAAAAATAAGGTAAAAAGTTCAAAAAGTCTAATCAAAATTTGTATATTCAAAAACAAAGTTCCAACTGCATTGGTGACTGTGGTGCCCACAGAGAAGGATATCCGTGACTTCTGTGCTCCCCCTTTTGGCTCCCCACTCACCGGCTCCCAATACCCCTGCAGGGGTGACAGACACTATAAGATTCCAATGCCTTCCTCTTGGTTGGTATCCCGTGGTTGCTGAAATATGGTTATCCTCTGTCCCAGAGTTCCCAGGTCAATCATCCATAACACCTTCCACCACCACGTCCATGAAGGGGAATCGCCAGAGAAAAAATCCTCATAAGAAAAGATATCACTTCATAGTGTAGTATAAATGAAAAAAGGCTTTATTAAAATGAACTAATCCCCATGTGGGAACAAGAATAAAAAAAACGCAAACACTACACCATGGGTGAAGCCGATACCAGGAAGAGCTTTCCCGCAGCGTGCGGTCCCTGACATTGTGGACCCTGACAAGCGGCACTGGCGGTCCCTGACATAGTGGTCCCTGACATGGTGTCCCTGACATTTGTCACTGGTGGTCCCTGACATTTGTCACTGGTGGTCCCTGACATATTGGTCCTTCACAAGTGACACTGGTGGTCCCTGACATGGTGGTCCCTGTCAATAGGCACTGGTGGACCCTGACATGGTGGTCCCTGACATAGCGGTCCCTGACATGCTGCATTGGTGGTCCCTGACATTCAGCACTGGTGGACACTGATAAGCTGCACTGTTTTTTTTATATTAAATGCATTGAATTTATTTTGAGGAGAAAAAAAAAAAGCCGATCACCGGCGGCTCTCAGAGGGACATCGATCCCGATCAAGGAGAGCTGCCGCCAGCTCATCTGTGCCCAAATGTGCCACTTGCCAGTGCCACCTACCAGTGCACAACAGTGCCACCTACCAGTGCCCACCAGCGCCACCTATCAGTTCCCACAGTGCCACCTATCAGTGCATCATCAACAGTGTTGCCCATCAGTGTCACCTACCAGTGCCACCTATTAGTGCCACCCATCAATGCCCATCAGTGCCATCTATCAGTGGTACCTATCAGTGCCCATCAGTGTCATCTTATCAGTGCCGCCTTATCTGTGCCCATCATTGCCGCCTTATCTGTGGCTATCAGTGCCCATCAGTGCAGCCTATCAGTGCCCACCAGTGCTGCCTCATCAGCACATATACCAATGATAAAAATTACCTGTTTGCAAAATTTTATAACAAACTATGAAACATGATATTTTTCTTTTCAAAATTTTCCATCTTTTTTTGTTTAGCAAAAAATAAAAACCCCAGCTGTGATTAAACACCTCCAAAAGAAAGCTCTATTGCCCCGTACACACGGTCGGATTTTCAGACAGAAAATGTGTGATAGGACCTTGTTGTCGGAAATTCCGACCGTGTGTGGGCTCCATCGGACATTTTCCATCGGATTTTCCGACACACAAAGTTGGAGAGCAGGAGATAAAATTTTCCGACAACAAAATCCGTTGTCGGAAATTCCGATCGTGTGTACACAAATCCGACGCACAAAGTGCCACGCACGCTCAGAATAAATAAAGAGATGAAAGCTATTGGCTACTGCCCCGTTTATAGTCCCGACGTTCGTGTTTTACGTCACCGCGTTCAGAATGATCGGATTTTCCGACAACTTTGTGTGACCGTGTGTATGCAAGACAAGTTTGAACCAACATCCGTCGGAAAAAATCCTAGGATTTTGTTGTCGGAATGTCCGATCAATGTCCGACTGTGTGTACGGGGCATATTTGTGTGAAAAAAAAAAAAGATAAAAATTTCATTTGGGTACAGCGTTGTATGACCGCGCAATTGTCATTCAAAGTGCATCAACGCTGAAAGCTGAAAATTGGTCTTGGCAGGAGGGGGGAAGGGGGTTAAGTGCCCGGTAAGCAAGTGGTTAATGTGTGTTAAAGTGGAAGCGAGAGTAAATGAGCCCATCAATACACAATATTGCACTGCATGCTCACAGATCTACAGCTTTGGTCTTCATCTGACTGCACACAACGCACTCCGCGATCTTCTTCGCCTTGCGAGCACCTTAAACCGTATTGACCTTTTCCTTCTGCTTCCACGCAAGCTGAGAACCTGATAGCGGTAACTTACTGGTATCTCCCAGCTGCCTACAAGTCTGGGGAGCTTTGAAAGCCTATCCATCCGTCTTGTGCTTTCCAATCCATTAATCGTGTTGTTCCATCCCCGTTGGGAGCATTGTTGACGGTTGTAGGCTTAACAATGACTGTTGAGAGTCGCCGTCTCCGTTACACGCGGCAGCTGCGCTCGCAGACTTTGTGTCTCGGCTGAAGCCGGTCGTCCTGTTTCCGAGCGTCCTGAGTCGAGTTCATTCGGTGGTATTATTTTTCTGGACAGGACGCCCTTTTCTTTCTTTTCTTTTTTTTTTTTGATGCAATGCAAACTAATGCAACCGGAGTGACGGCTGCAAACCGATCAATGGCCCTTGCGGAAAATGTGTTGAAGGCGAACGTGTGAAATGATAGCGATCGTGTCCTGATGAAGGTTAAGCTTCTAGTTTGTTTAAATGACAATAAAATCGTTCTGTTACGCGGGGAAATGGTGCAACGGTAATAAAGCTTTCTGCAGTCCGGTCATGCATGCTGAAAAGGTCCTCCAACACTCGAGGAAAGAACGAGACGTGATCTGGGACAAACCACAGTGACGAGCCTCTACCCCAAATTGTACATGTAGACAAGGAGAAGCGGCGGTCATGGGACTTTGTATGAGGGATGTCACTTAAAAATGATAATATAAAAATGCATAAATATAGAATTTTATTTAGATATCGGAATAAAACCATTCCATAATTAGAATGCATTTCTGCAAATATAGTGGGAGATTTGGTCAGGATCAACACACAGTGTCCCCAATGCTGAGGAATACAGGCAGATACTTCTCCATAATGTTATACCACTAGGGAGGAGTGTGATTGGCCCCAAATTTATTCTGCAGCAGAACAACCACCCCAAACATACAACCAATGCTGGTCAGTCCGGCACTTACCCCATCGGCGGTGGCGGGTGGCAGGCAGCGTGGTGCAGCGACTCTGTATCCTCTCCTTTTTTTGCGGCTTCCAGCTCCTCCCCTCCTCCTCCTAGGCATCTAATAGGATCGCCTGTCCTTTCAGCCAATCGGGTGTCAAAACCGGCTTCCTGATTGGCCAGGGAGGTAGATCGGTGTTACAACAGTGAATATTCATTCGCTGTTGTAACACACCTGGGTGGGATCGGAGCACACTCTCTGCGACCCAAGCCCACCCTATATTGAAGCTTTTTAGAGCCTCTGGCTCTAATCAGTGCTTCAAAAAAACAGACCCCCCCAAATTGGAATCCATGCACCGGTGTCCTGAAAGGTCTCAGAAACCATGAAATCAGGCCGAGACAGAAGTACAGTTAAATCACACTTGTTTAATAATAAAAGTAAAAAGAACAAATGTAGTCAAAACATAGCTAAAGTTCAGTAACCGGAACGGATAGTCAGCCAAGCCAGAAGTCAGGGATCAATGTAGTGGAACAGCAAGCAGGATCTGGAGCCAGAAGGGATGTCAGCCAAGCAAGTCTTTTAACAGAAATGCAGGAGAGCATCTCTGTGATGTTGACCAAGGCGAAGGCAGAGCTCCTCTGGACTGGACGGCTTAAGTAGGCAGGACTGACGAGCAGGATATCATCAACAGCTGAGTAACTGTGGAGAGATAGGAGCTGGCAATTAGCCGACAGCTGAACGGGCAGCTCAGAGAAGGAAGGGCTGAGCCCAGTCCTGACAAAAAGGGCTGGACGCATGGATTTGGGGGTCGGCGATGGACGGGGGGCGCCCCTTAATGGACGGGGCGCCCCTGGGTTTGGATCTCTGTTCTCTTTATCTCTTTATCTACTTTTCACTTTGTTAATTGATAAAAATAAACTATTAACACTTCGATTTCTAAAAAGCAATCTTCATTTACAGCATTAGCCTCACACCCGCCAAAACTTTTGCACAGTACTGTATAAATATATTCTTCTTCCATTTTAGTGACTGACCCCCCCAACATTTCACAATGCTGTTGCTGATAGGGGGGTGAAGGGAAGAGGTGAAAAGGAGGTCACATTACAACAGAAGCCAATTTTGGAGAAGTCTTTCATGACTCAATTATCAGACCACAAATTCCGCACAATTCATCCAATTCCTCATCCAGGTAACCTTACCAGACGCTGCCCATTAACGTCTGACTGCGGCAATTATTCCGAAATTTAAACTAAAATCTTTAAAGCCATTAGTCTGGAGAAGTCAGGATCCCGTCCCGGTACCGTCATCTTGTTATTTCTTCTCTGTCTTAGTAAGTTCACCTAATTA
Organism: Aquarana catesbeiana; assembly: GCF_042186555.1. Lineage (NCBI taxonomy): Eukaryota > Metazoa > Chordata > Amphibia > Anura > Ranidae > Aquarana > Aquarana catesbeiana. The sequence goes on from NC_133329.1 coordinate 402,605,456, forward strand.
AGCATCCTGAAGTTGGTTGACTCCTTATTCATATTATTCTATCCAATTGTGAGCATTAGATTTTTCTTTTTTAACAATATATGTTTAAATACAAAACATAAATTGCTGCCCTAAGGTGACTCGATTTTGGATCAGACTTTTCCATAGGATTCATTAGTCACTGAGGCAAACACAGGGATAGGTTAAGAGCATCATGGGTCTGGTGCTGAGGATTTAAGTGGGCCTTTTTATGGAAAGTGCCCAGAGCCCCCCTTACATCAGAGTCCGCAGGGCTCTCCCTTACGGTGCAGCAAAGGGGAACTCTGTAGAACCTGATGTAAGGGGGAACCCTGCGGACCATGATGGAAGAGGGAACACTCTAGTGTAAAGAGGAACTCTGATGTAAGGGAGTCTCTGGTAAACCAGAGCTCCCACCACCCCCTTTACATCAGAGTCTGCAGAGTTCCCTTTTACATAACAGTCCGCAACTTTCCCCTTTACATCACAGTCTACAGAGTTTCTCTTACATGAGAGTCCACAGTGTTCCCCCTTACCTTAGCATCCTCCCTTACATCAGAGTCCCCCTTTACATCAGAGTCTGCAGAGTTATGAGAGTCCAAAGTGTTCCCCCTTACCTTAGCATCCTCCCTTACATCAGAGTCCCCCTTTACATCAGAGTCTGCAGAGTTCACCTTACATGAGAGTCCACAGTGTTCCCCCTTACCTTAGTGTCCTCCCTTACATCAGAGTCCCCTTTTACATCAGAATCTGCAGAGTTCACCTTACATGAGAGTCCACAGTGTTCCTTCTTACCCTATAAACCCACACGTTCGTCACAAGGCTTCATTCCCTTGAGAATGTCACGTGACCTGTGATTCAACGTGTTGGGAGGAGGAGCCAGTGACGTCAGCCACGAGTGTCTAGCTACACGGACAGGCTGTGAGGTGGAGTGAGCCTGACTGTCATACACGCTGTTTTCCATTGGGCGTATGTGAGTGCATCGGCTTTAGTTAGCTGACACTAGTTTTGCGGTATTACACTATTGTAATACCACACCAGCGCTTGAGTATTAATATCATTACTACCTTGCATCAGAGTTCACCTTTACATCAGAGTCCTAAAAGTTCCCCCTTACGGGGCATGGGGAAACTCTGCGGACCCTGATGTACACGGGAACTCTGTGGACTCTGGTGTAAAGGGGAACTCTGAGGTAAGGGGGTCAACAGAGCACCCCCCCCCCCCCCCTCCCCGCTTTCATCAGCATCTTCAAATTGAGTACACTACGGTAAGGGGGGACACTGATGTAAAATGGGAGTGAGAACACTGATATAATGGCAAACCTTTATATCAAAGTCCCCCGTTACCTTAGGGTCCCTACTCCCCCTTTACATCAGTGACCCTCTACAAACTCTGTTCAGCAGATGGCAGCAGGGCAGTCTCTCTGTGGCATTGAGCTGTCAGGCACTGACGTCTGTAATAGTAAATTGTCCGGTGCAGGCCGGGGCACTGAAGGCAGGATCCTCCTCTCCTCCTGCTCCCCCTCCTCGCAGTCTATTTCAAATTGGTGGAAAAGCCACCAAGTGTCGAAATGTCACTGTGCAGTGCGTATCCAGAACACGGGGGGCATGTCCAAAGGGCCGTGATAAATAACGTGTACTCAGAATGGTCTAGGAGTGGTCAGTCGGGTACCCCAGGGCTCTGTCCTGGGACCAATTCTATTTAATTTATTTATAAATGACATAGGGGGTGGGATAAATAGCTCGATCTCAGTGTTTGCGGATGACACAAAAATATGCTCAGCAATAACAACACAGCAGGATATAGAAACTTTACAAGAGGACCTGAATAAAGTAATTGAGTGGGCTACTACGTGGCAAATAAAGTTTAATACTGGTAAATGTAAAGTAATGCACTTGGGGGGGGTAAAAATAAAAACGCAAGTTACTCTTTAGGGGGAGAATCTCTAGGGGCTTACAGGATGGAGAAGTATCTAGAGGTCCTAGTAGAAGACAGACTGAGCAATAGAATGCAGTGTCAAGCTGCATCTTCCAAAGCCAGCAGAATATTAGCATGCATTAAAAAGGGTATTGTAATAGAATGTATAAACCACTGACTCCATCTTAGATTCTCTTCCTTTTTACATAAAGTAGAAGTGAACTTTTCGTGTGTGTGAGTTTTGCCATAATCAGCTTAAAAGTTTGCATAGAACCACACCCTATGAGATATTGTGGTTAAGCCGAATCTGTGTCAGCAAGTCATCAGCTATTTCTTGTTATCTAGTCAAGCAGCCTAACTCTTGATAAGAAAGTACTGAGTGTAAAGTTTGAATAACCCTTATGCCCCTTACACGCGATCGGAAATTCGGCCAGCAAAAGACCGATGAGAGCCTTTGGGCGGAAAATCCGACCGTTTGTATGCTCCGTCGGACTTTTGCTGGCCGAATTCCTGCCAGCAAAAGATTGAGAGCAGGTTCTCTATATTTCGGTCGGAAAAAGTTCCTATCTGAAAATGCGTTCGTCTGTAGCAATTCGGAAGCGCAAAATTTGTACGCATGCTCGGAAGCATTGAATTTTTTCGGCTCGTCGTAGTGTTGTACGTCACCGCGTTTTTGACAGTCGAAAGTTCAGAGAAATTTCGTGTGACTGTGTGTATGCAAGCCAAGCTTGAGCAGAATTCCGTCGGAAAAATCTTGAAAATCCGCTTGTGTGTACGGGGCATTTGACATGTATTTTAACTGGTATATATACTACTGTTGTATTCAATAAAGACAGAGATCTTATGAACACACTCCAGCTTGTTTCCCGTGTCTCATGTGGTCTCTCATGGATCCGAGGATCCCGGTGGTCTGCCTCAATTAACCAAGGATGGTCGTCCAGAACCAGAATTTCTCTCAGGTATTTACTCCAGAGATAAGATGATTATTCTGCCACTTTATAAATCTCTGCTTTGACCGCATTTGGAGTATTCTGTCCAGTTCTGGTCACCAATCCTGCGAAAGGATGTGCTGTAGCTAGAGAGAGTCCAGAGAAGGGTAACTAAATTAATATGGGGACTGGAGGACCTCAATTATAAGGAACGACTACAAGCGCTAAATTTAGTCTCACTGGAGAAGAGACGCTGGAGAGGAGATATGATAGCGATATACAAATATCTCAATGGTGATCCCAGCAAAAGTATGAAACTTTTCAGTCCCAGGATTGTAAAAGGACACGATGAGACTGGATGAGAAGCCGTTTAACCTTAAGCTGCGTATGGGGTTTTTTCACTGCCAGGGCGGTAAGGATGTGGAAATCACTTCCACAATCGGTGGTGTCGGCAGGAAATATGGATAGTTTTAAAAGACTCTTGGATGTGCATCTTAACGTAAACAATTTAAGGGGATATGGGAAATGATTTTTCTACACACACACACACCTACACTTGTTGAACTGGATGGACTGTTGTCTTTGTTCAACCTTACCAACCATGTTATCATGTTACTATGAGATTGAGAGATGTAAACTGAAGCGGCCTGATGGGAGGAGGGAGGGGGGAGCAGCAGCATGATACAGACTGCCAGTGCATTGGCTGATAACAGAGCTGCAAATACGCAGTGTTCCTGGCTGGGCCTATATTAAGATAGGGGCCTGGAGCTGCAGCTCCAATAGGCATACCTCCCAACTTTCCGAGATGGGAACGAGGGACACCTAGTAGCAAATGTATGAAGGCATAGGTCACACCCCTTACCATGCCCCCTTAAAGGAGAATTGTAAAAATGATTGGTTAATCCCACAAGTGCTTTTCTTTTTTACCACTACTATTCCTTTTATATTGGCTTCTGGAATTTACAAATGCAGCAATTTAGAAATTGGATGAAAGGTTTAGCACTGGGAAACACTTATTGATACATAAGTAGTGCATTATATATAAAACTATATAGATCAGACCAAAATGAGGGGCAAATGAGGAGGAAAGAAGGATAGAGGGACATTGCTCCAAACAGCCCCTCAAAATCAGGGATAGTTGGGAGCTACGGTTGTGCTCATAAGTTTACATACCCTGGCAGAATTTATGATTTCTTGGCCATTTTTCAGAGAATATGAATGATAACACAAACACTTTTCTTTCACTCGTGGTTAGTGTTTGGCTGAAGCCATTTATTATCAATCAACTGTGTTTACTCTTTTTAAATCATAATGGCAACACAAACTACCCAAATGACCCTGATCAAAAGTTTACATACCCTGGTGATTTTGGCCTGATAACATGAACTCAAGTTGACACAAAGGGGTTTGAATGGCTGTTAAAGGTAACCATCCTCACCTGTGATCTGTTTGCTTGTAATTAGTGTGTGTGTATAAAAGGTCAATGAGTTTCTGGACTCCTGACAGACCCTTGCATCTTTCATCCAGTGCTGCACTGACGTTTCTGGATTCTGAGTCATGGGGGAAGCAAACGAATTGTCAAAGGATCTGCGGGAAAAGGTAGTTGAACTGTATAAAGCAGGAAAGGGATATGAAAAGATATCCAAGGAATTGAGAATGCCAATCAGCAGTGTTCAAACTCTAATCAAGAAGTGGCAAATGAGGGGTTCTGTTGAAACCAAACCACTGTCAGGTAGACCAACTAAAATTCCAGCCACAACTGCCAGGAAAATTTTTCAGGATGCAAAGAAAAACCCACAAATACCTTCAGGTGAAATACAGGACTCTCTGAAAACATGTGGTGTGGCTGTTTCAAGATGCACAATAAGGAGGCACTTGAAGAAAGATGGGCTGCATGGTCAAGTCGCCAGAAGAAAGCCATTACTACGCAAATGCCACAAAGTATCCCACTTACAATACGCCAAACAGCACAGAGACAAGCCTCAAACCTTCTGGCACAAAGTCATTTGGAGTGATGAGACCAAAATTGAGCTTTTTGGCTACAACCATAAATGCTACATTTGGAGAGGAGTCAACAAGGCCTATGATGAAAGGTCCACCATTCCTACTGTGAAACACGGAGGTGGATCACTGATGTTTTGGGGATGTGTGAGCTACAAAGGCACAGGACATTTGGTCAAGAAGATGATGACAAGAAGAATGCAGTATGTTATCAAAAAATACTGGAGGAACATTTGCATTCACCAGCCAGGAAGCAGCGCATGGGACGTACATGGACATTCCAACATGACAATGATTCAAAACACAAGGCCAAGTCCACCTGTCATTGGCTACAGCAGAATAAAGTGAAGATTCCGGAGTGGCCATCTTAGTCTCCTGACCTCAATATCATTGAGCCACTCTGAGGAGATCTCAAACATGCAGTTCATGCAAGACAGCCCAAGAATTTACAGGAACTGGAGGCTTTTTGCCAAGAGGAATGGGTAGCTTTACCATCTGAGAAGATAAAGAGCCTCATCCACAAATACCACAAAAGACTTCAAGCTGTCATTGATGTTAAAGGGGGCAATACACGGTAATAAGAACTGGGGTATGTAAACTTTTGATCAGGGTCATTTGGGTAGTTTCTGTTGTGATTATAATATAAAAAGAGTAAACACAGTTGATTGATAATAAATGGCTTCAGCCAAACACTAACCATGAGTGAAAGAAAAGTTTTTATGTTATCATTTATATTCTCTGAAAAATGGCCAAGAAATCATAAATTCTGCCAGGGTATGTAAACTTATTGAGCACAACTGTATACAGACCCTACATTAATATGACCCTGGATTTTCCGAAGGAAAATGTTCGATGGGAGCTTGTTGTCGGAAATTCCAACCGTGTGTCGGCTCCATCGGACATTTTCCATCGGAATTGCCGTCACACAAAATTTAAGATCTGGATCTCAAATTTTCCAACAACAAAATTCGTTGTCGTAATTTCCGATCGTGTGTACACAATTCCGACACAAAAAATTCCACGCATGCTCGGAATCAAGCAGAAGAGCCACGCTGGCTATTGAACTTCATTTTTCTTGGCTCGGCGTACGTGTTTTGTACGTCACGTGTTCTTTACGTTCGGAATTTCCGTCAAGATTTGTGTGACCGTGTGTATGCAAGACAAGTTTGAGCCAACATACGTCGGAAAAAATCCATAGATTTTGTTGTCGGAATGTCCGATCGTGTGTACGGGGCATAAGAGACCCTGAAGTTAGACATTGAAGGTATACGTCTCCACGTTGTATTGAAGATATTTGGATACCCTCCCCCCCCCCATAAAGATATATGAGAAATACATTAAAAGTCGTTGGAATTCCTCTGGCAGACATTCTATTGGTGGACACATTTGTAAATCCACCCCGCCAGTAGGTCTTTGTGTATGTGGTGTGTTTGGGTTATCTTTTGGTGACTGTATTATGATGCCTTTTACACAATATGTTCTTTTTAAATATTTTTGTATAAATTAAAGATGCATTGATTTTATATAATTTTTTTTTCTTTATTGCTGTGTAACGTTTCACAGGAAAATACTGGATTACAAGTAAGATTCATCAAAATATAAATCACCGGTTTTACTGAATGTGCCGTGTTGGCTTTGCTGATTAAAGCGCAGAGAGTGGAGAAGCTTTATAGGAGTTCTATTACTATACTTCCATATCTGAGAAGAATGTGGGATATAAATAGATATAAAGAAGAATGTCGGCACTCGGTGTGTTCCGTATGTCTCTCCGGAGAGCAGAACACAGGACAGCGGCGGTACGGCAGCCATCAAGGCTTCTTATGAGGTGCCCCGTATCACATCCCTCCGGGCGCACAATTACAGCCAGCGCACAATAAATCACACTAATTATAAAGTGCATATGTCGGCCCGGCCCGCTGATAGGTGATCCTACTTATAAAATAAACTTGGAGCCTTTGTGTGTCCTGCAGCTTGATTGCCTAATAAAAGATCAGTAACTGGAAGGCAGAGAGGAGACAAGATGAGGCCACCGATCCATCCTCTGATCCTTCCGGATAATAAAGTCAGAGCTAAGCATAGGCAGGCAAATTTCTCCCCGATGACCAATGAGAACGGAGACATCTGTCCATCGTTTTTACGGCTGATAATCATGCAACACTTTCCGCCCCAACAGTATAGAGACTCTCAGCCTGCCAAGGCGAAGATGCCAAACTACCCCCCCCCCCCCCATAAAGTGGTTGTAAACCTCAAACATGATATATGAACAAAGTATATCCCTCTATAGCAGGGGGCTCCAAACCTTCTAAACAAAGGGCCAGTTTACTGTCCTTTAAACTTTATGGGGGCCAGACTATGGCTAGTGGGAGTAAAAAAAGGTCCAGACGGCAGTGGGAAAAAACAATAACCCATCGTTGGTGTCCGTGGGAGGTATTGTGCCCCATATTTGTTGTGAGTGGGAGGAATTGTGTCCCATCATTGGTGTCAATGGGAGGAATTGTGTTTCATCATTGATGTCATTGGGCCTCTTTGTTGGTGTCATTGGGAGATATTGGGCCCCATTATTTGTGTCATTGGGGGGGGAATTGTGTCCCATCGTTGGTATCATTGGGCCTCTTTGTTAGGGATGAGCCGAACACCCCCTGGTTTGGTTTGCACCAGAACATGCGAACAGGCAAAAATTTGTGCGAACACTGTTAAAGTCTATGGGACACGATCATGAAAAACCAAAAGTGCTCATTTAAAGGCTTGCATGCAGGTTATTGCCATTAAAAGTGTATGGGGACCCGGTTACTGCCCCAAGGGACAATGCAAAAATAAGTTTTAAAAATTAAATTTTTTTCGGGAGCAGTGATTTTAATAATGCTTAAAGTGAAACAATAAAAATGAAATATTCCTTTAAATATCGTGCTTGGGGGCCCCCTTAGCCTGCCTGTAAAGTAACACATCTGTCTCATGTGTTTTGCAGTCCCGCAGCAAAATTACATTTCTAAAGGAAAAAATTTTATTTAAACTTTCTTGCGGCTGTAATGTATTGCCGACTCCCGGTAATATAGATAAAAATCAAGGAAAAACCGGCGTGGCCCCCCCCCCCCCCCAGTCCACTCCAGGCCCTTTGGGTCTGGTATGAATATTAAGGGGAAATCCCAAATTAAAAAAAAAACAGCCTGTCCCCCCCCCCCCCAAAATCCATACCAGCCTCTCATCCGAGCATGCAGCCTGGAATACAGGATAGGGGGGGTGAGCGAGCGCCCCCCCTCCTCCTTAACCATACCAGGCCACATGCCCTCAACAAGGGCCTCATCCTTATTGAGGGCATGTGGCCTCATCCCCACAACCCTTGCCCGGTGGTTGTGGAGGTCTGCGGGTGGGGGGCTTATCGGAACCTGGAAGCCCCCTTTAACAAGAGGGCCCCAGATCCCGCCCCCCATGTGAATAAGTATCGGGTACATTGTACCCCTACCCATTCACCAAAAAAAAGTGTCAAAAAGAAAAAAAACTCAAGACAGTTTTTGACAATTCCTTTATTAAAAAAGAAAAAAAAAAAGTGTCCCATGATGTCCATCTTTCTTTAATCACAGCGCCGACAGACCCAAAAAAAAAAAAAAAAGCTCCGCCTCGATGGCATCCTACCATCTGCTGTATTTTCGCGGTGACAGCTGTTATAAAGGTAACAAAAAAACAAACAAATTACACTCCTGTGACTCAGAGGAGAAGCCCAGCTGAATGAGCTCAGGCTGGACTTTTCCTTTAAAAGTTACTTGACTTTGGTTACTGTTCATGATCGTTGAGAACAAGGCTTCTGGAGATCAGGCACCTTCTTCTTGGCTGGTACAAATCCTTCTACCTGCTATGGTGTTAATCCATGTTGAAGTCCCTTTTTATATGTCAGGTTAGATATACTTTATTATCATTGTATACATACAACAAAATTTTTCTGGGTACTCTGTTGAAGTCCCTTTATATGTCAGGTTTTTTACCATAACAACCAACTAACTTACAGACATAGCAAAAGTCCAGAAACTTAAACGAAGCAAAAATAGTTACCACCGCTCAGGATGATCCAAGCTAAAATTCCTCGTCCTCCAGAAAAAGGGAGAGAGCCCCAGGTGCTGGCAATTGAGCTATGAGTAAGCACTTTGTGTAAGTGTGAAACGCGTCAGCTGTTGTGCTGTACCACCCCAGTGGTGCCCCATGTACCCCATGATCCTGTTTCATGAATAAAAGAATTTAATCAATTTACTCTGGTGTGCGGCTGTCCAGATCTATTCATCCATCCACACTTAACTTACAGACATCTCTCTAGCTTTCAGTTTGAGAGGCACGCTATTACCTACCTGTTTACTGTAGCTATAGAGAAAATAGTTCAAGCTGTCAACTGAATACAACAATGGTATCTACGTTCCCATTGTATCCAACAGCATTTGTTTGAGAAGTTCTGTGTCTGTGAAACCAGAATGCTGAATAAAAAATCATATTTTATATCAAATGCAACACAGTGTATCACCTTAGGCTAGACATGTGCGATTTTTAAATTTTTTTTAGAATTTAAATTTGGATGAATTTTCCATTATTTGGAAATTCTGATGTATTCCAAATCACAATAGTAAAGTATGCAAACGAATCCTCTGAAATAACAAAATTAAAATTTGTCTGAAATAGCAAAATTCTAATTTGAATTCAATTTGAATATGAAATATAAATATATTGCAATTATTAGATCTGAAAAAAATTCAGCAGCCGCATTCAAATCGAAAAAAATTTGAATTCAATTTGGTTGAATTCATAAAATTCTAATCGAATTCGAAAACAAATAAACATAAACTAAACTAATTCTGAAAAGTAATTTAAACACATTTAACTATCTGAGGCCAGTTACTTTATGGGGTATATGGAAGGGTGTACAACCACTTTAACTTTTTTTTTCTAAATTAAAAAGATGTTATACTTTGCTTTCAATAGTTTTGCACAGAGCAGCCCTGAACTTCCTCTTCTGGGGTCCACTGCTGGCTCTTCTGGCTCCCTCCTTCCAAATGCTCCAATAGCAAGCTGCTTGCTATGGGGGCACTCATGCGGCTTGCTCCGGAGTTGGGTATGTGCTCCTATTGACACACACATTGCTGCTTGGCCCAGCCCCTGCTTCTCACTCAAAGGGTTTGATTGACAGCAGCAAGACCCAATGGCTCCCACTGCTGCCCCCATGTCCCATGAGGAGAGTGGAAAAGAGCAGTGCTGCTGCTCTTGGGCACATCGCTGGATCAAGATCAGGCTCAGGTAGATATTTAAAGGGGCTGGGAGGAGGAACTGATCACAGAAGTTTTTTACCTCAATGCAGAGAATGCTTTAACCACTTGCCGACCGTATAACGAACATATTCGGTGGCAAGGTGGCTCTGCTGTGCAGGATCATGTACCTAGTAAGTAAAAAAAAATCAAGTAACGTAAAGTAAGTAAAAGTAAGTAAAAAAAAATCAAAATTGTCAGTCTATTTTTGTTTATAGCACAAAAAATAAAAAACGCAGAGGTGATCAAATACCACCAAAAAAAAACTCTATTTGTGGGGGAAAAAAAAAGGATATAAATTTGATTTGGTTACAGCGTCAGTTAAAATAATGCAGTGCCGTATCACAAAAAATGGCCTAGTCATGAAGGGGGTTAAATCTTCCAGAGGTAAAGTGGTTAAGGTAAAAAACCTTCTGTGTTTACCCCATTCCTCCCTCCGCTACTATTACTGGCAAAGACCGGCTGTCAAAATGACAGCTGGAACTTGCTTTGTATTACACAGCAGGAGCATTTTTGAAAATGCAGTAAAACAGAAATCACACTAGATGAGATTGAGGCAAACACACACCATAGAAGGATATACTTTGTTGATTTTTCATTTTCAGAGGTTTACAACCACTTTAAATGTATTAAAGCGTTTGTAAAGGTGTTTTTTTTTTTTTTTTAAATAACAAACATGTTATACTTACCTTCACTGTGCAGCTCGTTCTGCACAGAGTGGCCCCGAACCTGGTCTTCTGGGGTCCCTCGGCGGCTGTTTCAGCTCCTCCCCGCAAGCATTCACCACCTTAATGCGAGCTCCCTCGCACGGTGGTGAGTGCTTGCGGGCGCGCTCCCGTGATACAGCCGGCGGCTATAGCCGCTCACTGTATCACTCGGCCCCGCCCCCCGGCGCGCCGCGTCATCGAATGTGATTGACAGCAGCGCGAGCCAATGGCTGCGCTGCTTTCAATCCATCCACTGCAGCCAATCAGCGGCCAGGGTGAGCGGAGGAACAGATGTCGGGAACGCGAAGCTGACTTTCGAGGCGTCAGGTAAGTAAAACGGGGGGGCTGGGGGCGGCGGTTCTGTCAGAAGTTTTTTCACCTTAATGCATAGAATGCATTAAGGTGAAAAAATTTTTACCTTTACAACCCCTTTAAGTTATCACCGAGCCCCCTTAGTGGATCAGCAAATGTTCAACAATAACAGTAAAGTTAGATGAAACAGAGACTGTTGAATGAACACTAGTGCGTGCCGCTAGGAAAGCGCGTGGCAATGCGAGCCACGTGGCAATGCGAGACACGCGGCAGCAATTGTTTTCCAAACGTCCCAATTACAAAAAAAGGTAGATGTCTTTGATGGCATTAATGATGAAGACGTACGTCGGGTTTAAGAACCTTTTGCCTGCTCAGCCGTGAAATCAAATTTACTGAAATTAGACGGGAAATGGGAAGATGTACCGGCAGCATATGGAAATACATTTACCATGACTAATAAATTCCGTCAGAATAAAGAGGGGGAATGGAGGAAACAGACTCATTTAACCTGGGTAGAGGAATAAAAGAGGAACGTTATGCGCGATTAAATATTGAAAATGAAAAACCAAGCCATTCCAGGAGTAGCGGTGGATTTCCAACCTGGCAGCGAGGGGTTTGTGCGCCGCTTTCCTGGATTGCAGTCAGTAGAGGGATCCCATGTCCATGCATAGAGGAGGGTGCAAAGGCAGCACCCCAATCGTCTACTTCTCTTGAACAAGTTCCCAATTGTCCTGATGAGAGTCTGTAGAGTTGATCCTAAATTTTGGATGACATTAAAGCCTAAGTTAAGTTAAGTTTTTTGTAATTTTCTTTTGTTAAAAATAGCACAAGGGACGGAATTTTCTTAGTGTCCCTTGCGCTGGGGACTGCTGTCTAAGTTGCAGTTTTAAGCCTTCTGCTGCTTTAGTTAAAATCTTCAGTTTCAAGTCTGCCCCTAATACCCCATTAATTACCATGGGCACTTTTCAAGAGTTCTCGCTTTGCCCATTCTTTCTGCCCCCCCTCCCTATTCATAGAAGCTGTACTACCTTCATCAAATAATAAGCACTCTATGAATGGAGGATGGAAGATGAATGAGGTCCACCTCCTCCATTCATAAAGTGCCTGTCAGGAATCAGCAGCAGAGATGGCAAGATCTACATGGCTACACTCCCAGGAAACTGGGACCAGGCTGTGTATGCTTTAAGTGAGATTTATTTACAGTGAAACCTCTTCAGTACCACACTATAGCCAAAAGACGGCTACAGCGCAGTACTATAGTTCAGAGAGGGTATCCATAGACGTCCTCCCAAAAACAGGCCCCGGCGCGCCCCTGGGGAGCGCATCGGGCGCGCTCTGTGACCTCTGCATCCTTCGGACACAGCTGATCACAGATTGGGGTAAAGGGCCTAGCAGCCCTTTACTATGTGATCAGTTGTGTCCAATCGGCTGACTTGCTGGTTATCAGCAGCACTTTCCTTACGTGCTGCGTCTGTGTGAGGAAAGGAGTGCCGTAACCCACAAAGCTGTCAGCACACTGCTTACACTGATAATCAGGGCACTAATCATCAGTGCCTATCAGTGCAGCTTATCAGTGCCCACCAGTGCCGCCTCATCATTGCAGCCTCATCAGTGCCCATTAGTACTGCCTCATCAGTGCCCATCAGTGCCGCCTCATCAGTGCCCATCAGTGCAACTTCATCAGTGGCCATTAGTGCAGCCTCATCAGTGCAATCTCATCAGTGGTCATCAGTGAAGAAGAAAAATTACTTAATTTAAATTTAAATTAATTACATTTAAATGATTAACCAGGGCACTAATCATCAGTGTCCTGATTATCAGTGCAGCCTCACCAGGGCCTATCAGTGCAGCCTCATCAGTGCCTATCAGTGCAGCTTATCAGTGCCCACCAGTGCCGCCTCATCATTGCTGCCTCATCAGTGCCCATCAGTGCAATCTCATCAGTGGCTATCAGTGCAGCCTCATCAGTGCACATCAGTGCAATCTCATCAGTGGCTATCAGTGCAGCCTCATCAGTGCACATCAGTAAAGAAGAAAAATTACTGAATTTAAATTTAAATTAATTACATTTAAATTATTAATCAGGGGACTAATCATCAATGTCCTGATTATCAGTGCAGCCCCATCAGTGCCTATCAGTGCAGCTTATCACTGCAGCCTCATCAGTGCCCATCAGTACAGCCTCATCAGTGCCCATCAGTACAGCCTCATCAGTGGCCATCAGTGCTGCCTCATCAGTGCAATCTCATCAGTGCAGCCTCATCAGTGGTCATCAGTGCAGCCTCATCAGTGCAATCTCATTAGTGCAGCCTCATCAGTGCCCATCAGTACAGCCTCATCAGTGGCCATCAGTGCAGCCTCATCAGTGCCCATCAGTGAGGAAGAAAAATTACTTATTTGCAAAATTTTAAAACAGAAACTAAGAAAAACGTCTTTTTTTTTTTTTTTTTTTTTGCAAAATTTTCAGTCTTTTTTCTGATGTTTAGCAAAGAATAAAAAAACCCCAGTGGCAATTAGATACCACCTAAAGAAATCTCTATCCGTCTAAAAAAAAATGAACTTTTAGGCCCAGGCAGGATCTGAACAGAACTCTTCAGCTTTGGCTTACTCGCCTAGGCAAAAGGCCCATGAGGAAAATACTGGACCTCTCTTCTGCTACAGTATCCTCAGGCAACAGGTCAGGAAGGTAAAGACATTACCCTTCACACAGAGACCCTCTCTAGGCAAAGCCTGGAAGGGAAGGACTTTTCTAGAGGGTCTCTCCAAATATTTGTCTTCTCTCCCAGCTCACATCACTAGCATAAACTATGAGGACTTGGATCTGAACCCACCACCTCTACTGAGGCATTGCGAGGCTGACAGTTACATGCATGACTCCCACAGGCAGAGACATGATGGGGCTTGTAGTTTTGCAACAGCTGGAGGGCTGCCAATTTGAGACCCCCTGATCTACTGCACCCAGAAGTACCTCTCCATGCTGAGCCACCTGAGATGCAGCATCTTGTCTGAACCCTTGGATAATCTTGTCTTGTTTCTGGTGAACTTTGAACTCTTTGCTCCTCCCATGAACTTCCTATTTAACCACTTCAGCCCCGGAAGGTTTTACCCCCTTCCTGACCAGAGCACTTTTTACAATTTGGCACTGCGTCGCTTTAACTGGTAATTGCGCAGTCATGCAATGCTGTATCCAAACAAAATTTGCGTCCTTTTTTTCCCACAAATAGAGCTTTCTTTTGGCGGTATTTGTTCACCTCTGCGGTTTTTATTCTTTGCGATATAAATGAAAAAAGACCGAAAATTAAAAAAAAAAAACCCAAAAATTTCTACTTTTTGCTATAAAACAAATACAATAAACTCAATTTTAATCAAACATTTAGGTCAAAAAGCATTCAGCCACATGTTTCAGGTAAAAAAAAAATTCAATAAGCGTATATTTATTGGTGTACGCAAACGTTATTGCGTCTACAAACTAGGGTTCATTTTCTGGAATTTACACAGCTTTTAGTTTATGACTGCCTATCTCATTTCTTGAGGTGCTAAAATGGCAGAGCAGTACAAAACCCCCCAAATGACTCCATTTTGGAACGTAGACACACCCAAGGAATTTGCTGAGAGGCTTGTTGAGCACATTGAATATTGTTTTTTGTCACAAGTGATTGAAATAGGACAAAAATAAATAAAAATAAAATTTACACAAAGTTGTCACTAAATGATATATTGCTCAAACATACCATGGGCCTATGTGAAATTACACCTCGAAATACATTCTGCTGCTTCTCCTGAGTAAGGGGATACCACATGTGTAGGACTTTTTGGGAGCCTAGCCGCGTACGGGACTAATATGACCGCAACTCACTCTTTTTAGTTATGCCCATGAGGAGGGGTAGGCCCAGGAAGGTTTTAAATTCGGAAACCATAATAGGTTTCCATTCTCTGGCAAGGTTCAAATGGGGATTAGCGGTGATGAATTGACCAGCATACAAATTGCTTTGGTCCACAATAGATCTATAGAGATCTTCTGTGAAAAACAGTGAATAAAAATCAAGTGACGTAAAATCAACTGAATGCCGGGTTGGCCAGTGAATGGGGAAAGTCCGGGTGCTGCAGAAGTGGTGGGCTCCCAATTAGGATTGGCAAATGCAGCAGGAAGGGCACTATGGACTCGACGGGCCTGTGTTTGTCTTCTTGGTGGCTGCGGGGCACTACTTGTGCTTGCCACCTCACCAGCTTGAACTGCACTTATGGGACTCGCCACGTCACCAAGTGTTACTGCAGTGCTGGTTTGACTACGACCGGGGTGTACTAGGCCGATGGTGCTTGCCAGTTCACCAGAAGGATGAGTGGCACTAGTACTTCTCTGCTCCATACGAGAACCCTGCGGTTCCTGCTCCTCAACAACAGCAGAAGAACGGGGTCCGGTACGCCTGGCCTTAGCAGGGACCACTACTCCGATATCAGAGCTATCTATCAGGGTGCAACTGCTGTCTACTGGATCGTATTCTGAGCCTGAAACTGACAGATTGAGTGACTTCCTCTTCACTATTTGTCATTCTCAGAAACGTGTAACCCTCTTTACTAGTGTACCTTCGATTGGACATTGTGGCCTCTAAATTTACTGGTACAACTAGTGCGACTCACAGGCAAAAAGAGCACCTGATTGTCAGAGCCTGCTTCAATCGCTACCACGAAAACTGTTAGCGTTCGCAGAGATCAGGCCTGACTCTGCGAACACTGCAGTTATGTGTTTTGTAGGTGACAATGATTGATTGATACTGCACTTGGGTGGGCTGGGCTGGGCTAGGTTAGGCTGGGCGGAGAGGGGGAAATGCAGGTGCTAGCAGGTATCTGGGCTTATCCCGCTAATGCTGTGTTTTTGGGAACCCTAAACTACTGGGGATGCTAATATAGATCTGATCAGATCAAATATATTGATCCGTTCAGACACTATACTACTAAGGGAGGTATATGGTGCGTGCGTGGGTGTTACTGGCACTAATCTGACGCTGCCTGGGGCGACGCGGACCCTAACTGAAGCTAAAATCTAACTGATGTCACCTGCTGGGTGATCAGGGGATTAAACCTTTATTGGGTAATATATGGCGGGTGCCCTGAGGCTATAAAAAACAAACTAACTAACTAGCGTCACCCGTAACACTAATACAGTGATCACTGGTGACAGGGGGTGATCAAGGGTTAACTAGGGGGCAATCAGGGGGTTAAACCTTTATTAGGGGGGTTTAGGGGGGTACCCTAAAGCTACCTGGGGCTACTACTAGCTGTCCTAACACTGATTAGAGTCACAAATGACACCAGTACAGTGATCCGTGAAAAATCTGAAAATTGCACTTGGTGACTCTGACATGAAGTGAAGAGGTTAACTGGGGGGGCGATCGGGGGGTGACAAGTGTACCTACGTGTACTGGTGTTAGTGTGGTGTTGTGCAACTCACTGTTAGATGTCCTCTCTCCTCTCTCTGGAATGGAAAAGAGTTCCACGAGGGGAGATGACATCACTTCCCCTGTCTGTGTTTACACTTACACAGGCAGGGAGGCATTTCATTCGCCAGAAGCAATCAGCAGGTTCAGGCCAGAAATCATTGGCCTAGACCTGAAGACTGATCGGTTCTATAACAAATCTGTGGGAACGTACGGGTACGCCCATTTTTGCACCAATGCAATTCTGCCGACTTACATTGGCGTGTGGCGGTCGGCAAGTGGTTAAGCCATGCCTTTGCAGGTCCTGTTTGCAGAATAATGTGCTCTTTCCAGCCAATATCTTGCTCCTTTGTGGACCTGCAGCTGTCCTTATCTCCACTACCACTTGTTACCGACCTTTGGCTTGTTTACTGACTACCCTTCTGCTTGATTGCTACCTACATAATCTGCTACCTGACCCCAGCTTGCTCACCTCCTGGTGAGGCGATCCTGAGGACCGTGACCTGGTACTAACACGCCTCAAAACCTATATCCACCATCAGGAGCTTTGGTGAAAACCGGTTAGTGCTCAGATTTTGCACCTTGAGTGAGCCTGCCTCATCCGCCAGGGTGACCTGTGTGCGTACTTATCCAGCTGGACAGTGGGAGCCTCTCTACTGCTATAGAAACTTGTCTCCGAGCCTGACTCCTGACCATGACTTAAACCCTTAGTTAACATTGTATCCTCTTACTCTGTCTACTGGAGGACACCCAAGAAACCCAGACACCACAAACAGCTCAGGCTGGCTACAACCTAGCTGCAAACACTAAATCTGGTTGACGACACTCCAACGTAAAGCAGGGTTCCTATAAGATCATTTGTTACAAATTCGTTACAACTTTTCTTGACTTTTTGTCAGAAGTCAACAGCCTTCTATCCCAAGCCATTTCCCTTGGCATCCTGGCATACAGTATGTCTACTGCACAGTGACTTCGTTGTGTGGGGTGTGATTGACAATTTGGCTTCACATTCCTACACTATGGGAAAGGCAAGATAATGACACCCAGTAAGTTATTTAAATGTTGAATAGTTCATGTTCTGCCAACAGTTTTGTAAAAACAAAATGGAAAGGGTTGCTTTAATAAGAACATGTTAGGAAGTGCTAGATAATCTAAAAAAGCGGAACTTGGAGTGCAAACCTTATGTAAATGTGCAACTCAAGGCATATCCAAAAAGCACAGGGGTCACAACATTGTGGCATCGTATTAGGTTTAGCAATATACGGGGCGTGTCTGAGCTAACCGGAAACATCTTTTAATTAATTTTCCAAAGACAGGTTCCCTTTAAATGGAAATAATTGTCCTCTTTTCTTTATTAGAGAAATTTCACAAATTAAGCAGGTCTCAAAGCTGCAAGTCCGAAGCCGGTAATGAGTTTTTCACGCCATGACGACTGCAAAATAAGCGAACATAAATGGATTGCACATGCAATAAATTCCTATCTGAAGACGGCAATGATACTGAGGATGAAATTAATTATGTTATTCATTAAGTGCGTTCAATTTCCATTCTTTCTTCCTCATCTTGAGTTATGACATTTGACTTAGCAATAATTTGTAAATTAATGACATCTTATTTCCTTTATGGCTTCCATGATGTTCTCTTCGGCAACTCTAATGTTCGTCACTCATTAAATTTATATCTCATTGCACCAAAGCCCCGCAGACTAATGGACAAACTTTGTTGCACGGCTCTTCGAAACGTAATTTCCTCTTTTTACAAGACGCCTTTATGGACAGGATTATGATGGATGGGGCTTCTCAAACCTCATAATTATTTACAGCCTACAAGAGAAATAAAACGGGAAAGATGGCAAAACTTTCTTCTATAAAACAAAACGATTGGTTAAAAAAAAAGTGGTTTGGTGACCTTAGATGTGTCGTTAGATCTCTGTTCTCCAATAAGTCAATTTTTTTGAACTACCTCTTGACCTTCACAATAAAGGACCAATTCAACCAAAATTGGTCTGTCAGCTTTGGGTAGACACTGGGACATGCTTTATATACTATAAGTCTCCCATGGACTGCAACAGTGAAATTTGAACCTGAGCAGGCCTGCTGTACAGCAAATCTCTACTGGGATTGTAAGAAGGGCTTCATGGTTGGCTGGTTTTGGTGCCAAGTGCACAAGTCTCTTCCCCTGCTCCATCCCTTCTAGAACACTGTCCCTCCTGCTGGGACCGAACTCTCGCAACCTTGTGCCCTGCTCCTTGTAACCGGCCTCCACATGACATTCCCGGCTATAGACCTTTGTATCCCCAAGGAAGGAATGTCCACACAAGAAGTAGTTTTGCTAAACTTTACTGGTACATCTCTCCCGGGAACCTTCCAGGGAAGCAGCCTCAAACAAGGATCCTTGAGGCTGCCATATCTCACCAGAGCTGTGTGTGGTGCAATGAAGTAGCGAGATCTATATTTTTTAAGATTGTTTTTTTTTTTTTTTTTTTTTTTTTTATATTTTATGTTTAAAACAAAGAGACCCTTTAACAATAAATATCTAATAAATCTTTCCACAAAACATGCCATCAAAATAGGCAGGGGACACTCAAACGATGCAACAGACATTTACGCATCTGGATGTATCCTGCCCAGATTTCAGCGATACTCTGGAGGTTGTTTTAAACTTTATTCTTTCTACATCAGATCATAAAGGCAAAGCTATGCACTTACTGTATTGTTGCACATGGCTCATTAAGCCGCCCTCTGAGGTTTCCCTGGCTTACTGCTGACTCCAAATATCTCAGGGAAACTGGAGATTATTTTAACTGTTTATTTAAAAAAAAAAAAAAAAGCACAAATTCATAAATGTATCTCTGTTCCATTATGCACCTGCTGTGCCTTGGAAGTCCTATCCACTCAAAGATAATATCTCCATGTTGTGTGCTGGCTGGCTTGTGGTATCACATGCTGATTTTTTCCCCATCTCCCTGGAGCTCCATTTACTGAGACATCTCGGCCTCCCTGCCACTGCAACCATCATAAAGCCAAAAATTGGTGTCACCTTCCACTGTGAATTCTCCACAATTATTCTAAAGTAGAAAAAAAAGGAGAAAATCCAGCTATAAAAAAAAAAAGTTTGCTGTAACCTTGTGGGAGGGGCAGAGACAAAACTTCTGTAGAAAACCCATTACTGGAGAGTTACAAGAATTTATAATGTTTAATGTCTTTCTATCATGTTTAATTTTCACTGCCCAAGTTGCTAGAGCAAAAAAGAAAATACACCCCCACAGGGGCGTTGCTAGGTCTACAAAAGATCTGGGGCTAGAGCCCATAGCAGCGTAGTAAAGAAAGTCATAGGCTTGGGCGGGCATACACATGTATATACAGTTATATATGTGTGTGTGTATATGTCCCCAGAGAGCCCCCCTTACATCGGGGTCCCCAGAGAGCCCCCCCTTTATATCAGAGTCCTCAGAGCGCCTCCCCCTTGCATCAGGGTCCCAAGAGAGCCCCCTTACATTAGGCTCCACAGAGAGCCTCCCCCTTAAATCAGGGTCCCCAGAGAGCCCCCCTTAAAATCAGGGTCCCCAGAGACCCTCCCCCTTGCATCAGTGTCCCCAGAGAGCCCCCCACTTACATCAGGGTTCCCAGAGAACCTCCCCTCCCCTTGGGGACCCCTCTGGGCTATGGGCCCCAGATTCGGGGCTATAGCCCCAAAAGCCACCCCCTAGCGACACCACTGCACCCCCAGCCACCCCCCTATGACCAGTGTCTAAATGCCAGCTTGGTCAAATTACTGGTTTTATAACCTTTGCAGCTGTTGGCTATACCGCATTTCTTCACCCGTAAGGCCATCCCTGAATAGATCAGAACAAGCTATGCTCTGTGATTTAATTTGCCCCTGTGTGGCAATGTATATAAAGTTTAAAACAAAAAAGCTAAAGTTATCAAGTCTATACCTTACAGTAGTTTTTGGCTGTATTGCCTCTGCTGCTTCCAATGATCAATTATTATTTCTACACAAAAAAAAAAAAAAAAAAAAAGGTTTTTGTTGGCAAAATCTACCTATTACAAATTTATTTTGGGGTGGAAGTCATTCATATTGGGTTGCTGCTGCTGTATGTAAGCCAAGCAATTATATAGATGCAGCACCCTTCTAGGTAGGAGGCTAGGTAAATTTCGTTTTTGGCTTCTGCTGTAATCACGGAAGCATTGGTTGTTTATTTTGGTCTGGTCACAGGCTGATAGTTTGATTACTTTCCCCTGCCTCTAGAAGAAGTTTCTAGAGCTTAGGGAAGGAGAATTCAGATGTGCAGCCTGAATATTGAGCAGGGCCAAACCAATCCCCGGGGAGTTGTGCTTACATGGTGGCTGGACTGCTGTTAAATAGTCTGGAAGCCTGAGGAGACTTTTCCCCCTGTGGGAATAGATCTGGGAGCTGAGAGGAGAGGGGGGGGGGGCTGCTTGCCCCTGGAGCCCTTTTGTGCTGGATGCTTGATTACTCTGCAGGACGCTGCACCTATAGACTGACCCTGTTCAAGGACACTTTGAGTAGAGCCTCTACTTATGCTAAAACTGCTTTAAGTTCCCCAGCCATGAACCTATAGACTGTTCCAGCCTACCTCTGCTTGTGCTAAAGCTGCTTCATGGTCCTCAACTATGAGCCTCTAGACTTTTCCAGTCTACCTTCACTTGGCTCTCAGCAATAAAATCACAAAAAAGACAAATCCCTAGACTGTTCAGTTCAAAGTGATCGAACTGTCACCATGTGCCTGGCTGCTGCCTAGATATTTGGGAAAGAACCAGCTGAACCTAGTGACTTCTATGGGGGTAACACTACATAGAGCTCAGACAGGGCATTTTAAGTGCCTCCACACAGTGACGCAAAGCAAAGGGTCCCCTGTGGGTAATAAAGTGCCCAATTTTGTATAGCCCCTTGTCTAACCACCACTTAAAAGCCTTAAAGTGGTTCTAAAGGCAGAAGGTTTTTTTTATCTTAAAGCATGCTATGCATTAAGATAAACAAAACCTTCTGTGTGCAGCAGCCCCCTTCATACTTACCTGGGCCCCATCTCAGTCCATCGATGTTACACGAGAGCCACAAAGTCTGGGGACTCTCCCTCCTCATTGGCTGAGACAACAGCATGTGCCATTGGCTCCTGCTGCTGTCAATCAAAGTCAGTGAGCCAATGAGGGGAGAGAGGGGGCAGGGCTGAGCCGCGGCTCCGTGTCTAAATGGACACAAATATGCAGTGGCTCAATTTGGGTGCCCCCATAGCAAACTGCATGCTCTGGGGGCACTCGGCAGGAGGAAATGGCCAGGAGCGCCGGCCAGGGACCCATGAAGAGGATCAGGGCTGCTCTGTGCAAAACCACTGCACAGAGCAGACAGGAAAGTAAACTTGTTTGTTATTTTTAAACAAAAAAAAGACTTTAATATCACTTTAATGTCTAATCCTGGAGGGAAATTCGGATTGTTAACTAGATGAGCTAGTGGACAAAAGGGAGAAACCAAATCACTATTAGCACGGAGCTTATCACACAATGCTATGGGGTGTGAAAGAGAAGGTGCAAAAATTGGGGTTCTAAAGTGAAGCCTAGGGTAGCTACCCTCTCCATGTATACCCAGTCTGGTTTGGTATAACCGGAATATACCACCAAAAGGCCACTTGATAATACCAAAACAGGACAAAAATTTAATTTTCTTGGAGAATCGGTGGCCCTGGTTACCCCAACTATAGCGGGTCACTTTAGGTTGAAATCAGGGACTGGAAAAAATAGAAAATTCTCGGTAATCAGCTCACCTAACCAAGATAGATTATGTTGAGACCACCGCTGCAAGCCTTACTCCAGTATACTAAATAGGGGAGGATAGTTACATTTATATAATGAGTCAATATTAGTGGTCAGATATAACCAGGGCTTTTTTTCTCAAACAATAGGTGCTGGAACTTAATCACGGCCCCACAAAACCCCTCCACCTACACACACCCTCCAAATCACATCAAATAGTGGGTGTGTTCAGTCAAATTTCACGAAAACAGTAGGAGGGTGATAAAGGGGCATTAAATACCAGGATTGCATTACATACAGAGTGCAGAGCTGTCACTTGTAAACACAGAAACCAGACTTCTGTGGTTACAAGTGATTGTGGTGAGCAGGCACCAAAGGGTCTGAGTCAGAGGTGGTGGAACCGAGTTCCACCAAGTTCCCCCTGAAAAAAAGCCCTGGTTATAACCCTAAATACGGAATATGGGTGGAGCTCCAAAAGGAAAGAGATCCCTGAGGCAACCAACCAGTTTAGAGGGGTTTAATGCCATGGACTCAGACATGCTCACTTCTAGCCCCGATACCCTGCCAAAATTATGGACCAATCAGAGAACCTTAGGTGTTGAAGTCAGCAGAGAAGTCGGGAACAGAAGCAGGTCATTCGTGAACAGCGCACATTTATGTTCCTGTTGCCCACAATGCATCTCATGTATATCTGGGCCGGTTCGGCTGGCAATTGCCAGGGTTTCTATTGATATTGCAAATATCAAGGGAGATAGGGGGCATCCCTGTCTAGTACCCTGGGTTATAGAAATTGGGAGGGAGAATTGGCCTTGCAGCCGCACTTGAGCCTGAGGGTTCGAATACAGGGCTAGCAAAATTTTAAGAAAATGGGGTCCAAATCCCTACACACCTAGGACTTTAAATGGGCAAGGCCAAGAGTCAGGGCCATCTTTAACACGTGGCAAAACGGGCAGCTGCCCAGAGCCCAGTCATTGTTGTGGGGCCCAAAGCAGCTGTCCCTTGAGCCCCTTGTCATGGGGAGCCCTGGACCAGTGGCAGCGTGAGCAGGGAGAAGGCAAACAGGAAGGGCGGCTAGGACTGAGGAGTTCAGGTGAGAGAGGTGAGCAGCAGCAGCAGGAGCAGAATCCCTGATGCAGCAGAGCCGCCCAGAGCTTTGATTCCTCCAACATGCTCTCCGCTCTCAGCTCCGACAGCGGCGGGAGCACAGGCTGTTTGGGGCCCCCGAGGACAAGAAAGCCAGGTACCGCTACCCAGGACAGTCCGTCCATCTATCAGCAGAGCACTCCCCATCCTCATACCAGAAGGAGAACGGGCCCTGCCCGCTGCTGGTCATCATAAACCTATGGAGGGTACCAGGCATCACACACAGATCTACCCTTTCTCTCTCTCATCCCCCTTCTCACCCCCTCTCGCTCTCATCCCACCTCACCCCTCTATCTTATCCCTGCTCTTTCACATCCCCCCTCAACCCTTCCTCTTACCCCCTCTCTCTCTCATCCCTCCCTCTCACCCCTCTCTTCCATCCCTCCCTCTCATTGCTCTCTTTCCCTCCCCCCTGTCTCTCTCACCCCACCCCCTTTTCACCCCCCAATCCCTCTCTTACCCCCTCATCCCCTCCCTCGCTCATTCCACCCATGCCATCCAGATGGAAGCAGAGAAACCATGTCAATCACTCAGCGAATCTAGTCAGGAACCTGTCTTCCAGGTCTTCCAGGAATAAAGCCCACCTGATCCTTGTGGATATACAGTGGGACCTTGGATTACAAGCATAATCCGTTCCAGGAGAATGCTTGCAATCCAAAGCACTCGCATATCAAAGCGAGTTTCCCCATAGAAGTCAATGGAAACAAAGATAATTCGTTCAGCATTGACTTCTATTACATGCAATACTGCATGTGGCCAGAGGTGGGGGGCACCGGAGAGCCTCGGAAATACTCAGGGACAGCTCGGCTGACCTCAGAAAGGCTCGGAAACACTCAGGAACAAAGTATTTCCTAGTGTTTATAAGTATTTCCGAATGGCTCCTGAACCATTGCGAGTGTTACCGGCGCCCCCGCACCTCTGGCCAAATGCGGTACTGCACACCCCATTGGCTTGAATCCTGCTAGTTTTGCGAGACAACACTCGCAAACCGAGTCAGGATTTTTTAAAAAAAGTTGCTCGTCTTTCAAAACGCTCGTTAACCGCGTTACTCGTAAACCAAGGTTCCACTGTATGAACCAGTGAATGAATCAAGGATGGCTTTTTAATGAAAAAAGGTGGAGCTTTTCTGATGATTGATCCTGTTGCTGTATATTGTGACATGTCAGGAATTGGTTCATAAAGTTACTGAAGGCTCCTCCGCAGAGTTGTAGGGGGTAAGGTGCTCCTGACCCCCATCCTGCCTCACCACCGCCATGTAAAATCTATACCAGGCTTTCCATCTGAAGTTCTATTTTCCTTTCGGAACACATTGGTTAGGATTGGGTGAGCACGGTTGTTATACAGGCCACGTTCCCTGCTATAAATTATCTCCTGACAAAGGAAATTCATCTCGGCCGCCAAGCAAAATGATTTTAATATAATTATCCATTAAACTGTAAATCTGGTGTTTTCAGCCGGACGAGCCATATTAAATCAACGGACTTTCCTTTAGAAGTGGCACGTCCCGGGAAGAAATATGGGGAATAGATCACTCAGGGGCCGCGTCCCGCTCTGCCCGCGCCGCGCGCCGTTAGTCAAAATTTTGCATGAGGAGGAGGATTGTAATGTGAACTGTCTGGTGTGATGAGGCCAAGAGAATACGGCAAATGGGCTGTTTAAGACACAAATCCAAGACGGGGAATATTTCAGATGAATGAACTCTGAAAACATGTAGACCTGTGTTTCTCAACTCCTCAACTCTCAGTCCTCAAGTCGCCCCAACAGGTCATGTTTTCAGGCTCTCCATTATTTTGCACAGGGAAATCATGAAAACATGACCTGTTGGGGCGCTTTGAGGACTGGAGTTGAGAAACACTGATGTAGACTGTCATGTATAAGCGGGAACCCACACGCCCACTCATGTCTTTTTTGCACATTTCCGCATGTAGCACCCTCCTTGTATGGGATGCTAGGTAAATTTAGTTTTTAGCTCCTCTGTAATGCAGGGGTCCCCCTTAATATTCATACCAGACCCAAAGGGTCTGGTAATGGACTGAGGGGGGGAACCCATGCTGTTTTTTTCAATGATTTTTATCTATATTGCCGGGATCCGACAATTCATTACAGCTGCAATCAGTTTTAAATGTATTTTGTTCCTTTAGAAATGTCATTTGGCTATTGTTCTAAACTCAGGAAAAAATGCGCTACTTTACAGGCATACTAAGGACACCCCCCAGACACAATATTTAAAGGAATATTTAATTTTTAATGTTTCACTTTAAGCAATATTAAAATCACTGCTCCCGAAAAAACGGCCGTTTTAAAAACTTTTTTTTTTGCATTGATATAATGATGTCCCCTGGGGCAGGACCCGGGTCCCCAAACACTTTTTATGGCAATAACTTGCATACAAGCCTTTAAAATGATCACTTTTGGTTTTTCATGTTCGTGTCCCATAGACTTTAACGGTGTTCCGCGGCTTTCGAATTTGTCGCGAACACCGCATAATGTTTGCTGTTCGGCTCATTCCTACTCATCATCAGTCTACCTGACTGACTCTTCACCAGTCTACCCAACTAACTCTTCACTAGCCCACCTGGCTGACTCTTCACCAGACCACCCCACTGACTCTTCACCAGACCACCCCACTGACTCTTCACCAATCTACCCGATTGAATCTTCACCAGCCCACCTGGCTTACTCTTCACCAGTCTACCCAACTGACTCTTCACCAGCCCACCTGGCTTACTCTTCACCAGTCTACCCAACTGACTCTTCACCAGTCTACCCAACTGACTCTTCACCGCTCTACCCAACTGACTCTTCACCAGTTTACCTGACTGACTCTTCATCAGCCCACCTGGTTGACTTTTCACCGGTCTACCCAACTGACTCTTCACCAGCCCACCTGGCTGACTCTTCACCAGCCCACCTGGCTGACTCTTCACCAGTCTACCCGACTGGCTCTTCACCAGCCCATCTGGCTTACTCTTCACCAGTCTACCCGACTGACTCTGGGGATCTCCCAAGGCAAGGTAGGGAAGATTTAGGCACACTGCTATCTTCCAGAGAGACCTGCTACTTGTGAAAGTCTCTCCCCTTGTAAGTCCCTGACCCGTGCTGCAGTACCCACACAGTCCTTGCTTCTGCTGCCTCTCAGGAAAGACTCCTTCCAATTTCTTCTATTGTAGGTTCCTTCCAGGCCAGCACCTGAGCCCCGACCTGAGGCAGACCCCCCCCCCCCCAGACTAGGGGGTTAGCCTCAAGGGCCACCGACAGTCCCCTCAGCACTCCATCTCCATCTTCCACCCGACTCCCCTGCTGGCATGACTCATTCATATTTAAGAGCTCACTTAGTCCCCTGCCAGGCCCACCACCTGGAGATTGGCTAAGCTCCCCTAAATATGCAGAACAGCCCTCCTAGCCTCCGCCCTCCAGCTTCCAGAATGTTCTCCAACTTTCCAGAACCAGGGGGAGGCGCCAGAGAGCTGCCTGTATGAGTCACCCAGCCCTGAATTCCAGTAAACCCTGACCCAGATTAAAGTGGTTGTAAAGCCTTAAGGTTTGCATTCTATGCCATAAGGTGAAAAACCTTCTGTGCTACAGCTGCCCCCCAGACCCCCCCCCTTCCTTTTCTTACCTGAGTCCGATCTGATCCAATGTGCACGAGCGCAGCAGCTCCAGCCGCTGTCTCCCTCCTTATTGGACAGATCGATAGCAGTGGGAGCCAAATGGCACGGGAGTGGGGGGTGGGCCAAGTCTGTGTCAATGGATGCAGCAGTGGGACTCGTGAGCGAGTCTGCACAGGTGCCCCCAGGGAAAGCGTCTTTCCTTGGGGACACCTGATGAAGAGGAGGGGCCTGGAGTTGCGGCGAGGGGACCCCAGAAGAGGAGGATCGGGGCAATCGTTTTGCACAGAGCAGGTAAGTATAGGCATGTTAAATAATGGAAAAGTTTCCCCAAGGGTTTTTTTTAGCAGCAAAATATTGTTCTAAAGCCATATTTGTAAAAATATTATTATTTAATTCCAACATGAAATAAATTACATTGGTACAATCAATATTGAATAAAATTTCTAGTTAGCGACACAGACAACAACAAAAAACTATCACTCATGGCAATCAATTCATTAAGAAAATTCTGATTATACAGTTGCATTGTATTAATGCTATCCACACCCCATGAATACCCCAATGCATTTCGACCCTTTTCTCTTCTGGTCTTCTTCAGGGGGATTTGTTATTCATGTTTGGCATGTTTATATATATTTTTTTTAAAATACGAGGGTTTATAACCACATTAAGACTCACAGGTTTTAAACTAGAGGGTGCTACATAGTGTTGGGGGGGTTCTAAGTAATTTTCTAGCAAAAAAAAACTGATTTTTACTTGTAAACAGAAAACGGCTCGGTCCTTAAGTGGATAAGCATTTGAAATAAGTAAAATAAGCCCCAATTGTTGGAGCTGAAGCCTTTGCCAAGGTGTTCTGTACAAAAGCCTCTGCTGGCCTCAGGCAGCGACTGGCTCTTTATCACAATTATTACAACCGCTAATGTGCGGCTCGGAAAACCTCCGTCTTCAGATTCCGTATTGTGATGATATTTTGTCCAACGTCGGCAATCATGGGAGGTTTTCTCTTCTTTTTTTTTTTCTTTTTTAGCGCAATCTGTTTTAGTCATGACTGTAATCTTTCTTAATTAAAGGATACAAGGAGGAATGATTGCAGAGACCTCCCCTGTAGTCTGCGGAGGGAAGGGAAAGCAACATTTTTTACTGCAATCAATACGCATCAGACGCAGGTCAGGTTTACGATGATTGTGGCTTTACAGCGATTTTATGTTAATGATAATTCATTACAGCACAACGCACATGAAAACGCCAATTTTGTATAAAAAAAAGAGAAAAAAAAGGAAAAATAGAAGAGGATTTTGGTTGTTGCTCGGCAGCAGATGGCGGCATTCTTGTTAGACTAGACGCGAACTTGAAAAAGGTAGATTTGCTGTGTTATATGGAACATATGGAAATTGTTCCTAAATTATAGCCTGAAAAACATACACTATATTGTCAAAAGTATTGGGACGCCTGCCTTTACACGCACGTGAGCTTTAATGGCATCCCAGTCTTTTTTTTTTTTTGTTTTCTGGAGTTGTTGGGCTTTAAATTTAAAGCTCAGTTGCGCTTCAGGTGGATCCCAACTTATCACTAAGGCCTCATGCACATGAATGGTATGGATGGAGGACTATATTGTCAAAAGTATTAGGACGCCTGCCTTTACGTGAACTTTAATGGCATCCCAGTCTAATGCCGCGCACACGCGGTGGGACTTTCCGGCGTAAAATGTGCGATCGGAGCTCGTTGGAAATTCCGACCGTGTGTAGGCTCCATCGGACAGTTTCCATCGGAATTTCCGTCGCACAAAATTCGAGATCTGGCTCTCAAATTTTCGGACGACAAAATCCGCTTGCGCAAATTCCCATCGTGTGTACACAATTCCGACGTACAAAGTGCCACGCATGCTCGGAATCAAGCAGAAGAGCCGCACTGGCTATTGAACGTCATTTTTCTCGGCTCGTCGTACGTGTTGTATGTCACCACGTTCTTGACGTTCGGAAATTCCGACAACTTTGTGTGACCGTGTGTATGCAAGGCAAGTTTGAGCCAACATCCGTTGGAAAAAATCCATGGATTTTGTTGCCGGAATGTCCGATCAATGTCCGATCATGTGTACGGGGCATTAGTCTGTAGGGTTCAATATTGAGTTGGCCATAACAGCTTCAACTCTTCTGGGAAGGCCGTCCACAAGGTTTAGGAGTGTGTCTATGGGAATGTTTGACCATTCTTCCAGAAGCACATTTGCTGTTGATGTTGGGCGAGAAGGCCTGGCTCACAGTCTCCGCTCTAATTCATCCCAAGGGTGTTCTATCGGTTTGAGGTCAGGACTCTGTGCAGGCCAGTCAAGTTCCACCAACTCAAACTCGCTCATCCATGTCTTTATGGACCTTGCTTTGTGCACTGGTGCGCAGTCATGTTGGAACAGGAAGGGGTCATCCCAAAACTGTTCCCACAAAGTTGGAAGCATGAAATTGTCCAAAATAACTTGGTATGCTGACGCCTTAAGAGTTCCCTTAACTGGAAATAAGGGGCCAAGCCCAACCCCTGAAAAACAACGCCACACCATAATCCCCCCTCCACCAAATGATTTGGACCAGTGCACAAAGCAAGGTCCATCCATAAAGACATGGATGAGTGAGTTTGGGGTGGAGGAACTTGACTGGCCTGCACAGAGTCCTGACCTCAACCTGATAGAACACCTTTGGGGTGAATTAGAGCGGAGATTGTGAGCCAGGCCTTCTCGTCCAACATCAGTGCCTGACCTCACAAATGCTCTTATGGAAGAATGGTCAAACATTCCCATAGACACACTCCTAAACCTTGTGGACGGCCTTCCCAGAAGAGTTGAAGCTGTTATAGCTGCAAAGGGCGGAGCCAACTCAATATTGAACCCTACGGGCTAAGACTGGGATGTCATTAAAGTTCATGTGCGTGTAAAGGCAGGTGTCCCAATACTTTTGGTAATATAATCTATCTATCTGTCTATCTATCTATCTATCTATCTATCTATCTATCTATCTATCTATCTATCTATCTATCTATCTATCTATAAATCTATCTATCTATCTATCTATCTATCGTATATAGGTAAATTTTTTGTGTCCCCCTTCTGCTGTGTTTCCCCCACCTACGCTCAGTACAAGGTAAATAGGTTAAAAAACATTCCCTTTCCGCCCTCATTACATGGATGAAGCATAGAAAGAAAACACACCTGATACATTGAAGCTAATTGCGTTGTTTTTGTTGTTTGTTCCTCGTACACGGCGCAGTTGTCCCGCCGCCATCTGACACACACAATAGCTCCTGTCTGGCCTCCCGCCTGACACAAATTACACCTTCGCCGCGACTCCAGAACGCAAATGTCACTGAACTGCTTTTGTTTGAAGTCGGGGAAACGCAGAGACTCTCCGGATCTGTATTGTGTAAGACATTTTGTTTTGTCCCAGAATATCGCTGTTTGCAAAGGATAGTGATAATCAGTGGCGGCTGGTGGTTTTTTGTTGGGGGGGGGGGCGGCAAACAACCGAACCCCCGCGGCAACTCAAACCTCCCCCTCCCGGTGTCTGCTTGTCAGTCCACCGGCACTTACCCCATCTAGGCGGCGGGCATCAGCAGGGATTGGGCATCAGCGGGTTTTTTCGAGGAGCAGCGGCTGGCATCAGGCATCCGAGGAGAGGAGGGGATTGGGCATCCGAGGAGCAGATGGGATCGGGCATCCGAGGTGCGGCGGGGATCAGTCATCCGAGGAGAGGAGGGGATTGGGCATCCGAGGAGCAGACGGGATCGGGCAACCGAGGTGCGGCGGGGATCGGTCATCCGAGGAGAGGAGGGGATTGGGCATCCGAGGAGCAGACGGGATCGGGCATCCGAGGAGAGGAGGGGATTGGGCATCCGAGGTGCGGCGGGGATCGGGCATCCAAGGAGCGGCGGGGATCGGGCATCTGAGGAGCGGAGGGGATTGGGCATCCAAGGAGAAGCGAGGATCGAGCATCTGAGGAGCGGCAGGGATCAGGCATCCGAGGAGCAGTGGCCTGGATCAGGAATCCGAGGAGTGGCGGGGGTCGGCATCTGAGGAGCGGAGGGGATCGGCCATCCGAGGAGCAGGGCTGGGATCGGGCATCTGAGGAGTGTCGGGGATCGGGCATCCGAGGAGCGGTGGGGATTGGGCATCCGAGGAGCGGCGGGGATCGGGCATCTGAGGAGCGGAGGGGATTGGGCATCCAAGGAGAGGCGAGGATCGAGCATCTGAGGAGCGGCGGGGATCAGGCATCCGAGGAGCAGCGGCTGGGATCAGGCATCCGAGGAGTGGCGGGGGTCGGCATCTGAGAAGCAGCTGGGATCGGGCATCTGAGAAGCGGCTGGGATCGGGCATCTGAGGAGCGGAGGGGATCGGGCATCTGAGGAGTGCTGGGGATCAGGCATCTGAGGAGCAGCAGGGATCGGGCATCTGAGGAGTGGAGGGGATCAGGCATCTGAGGAGCGGCGGGGATTGGGCATCTGAGGAGTGGAGGGGATCGGGCATCTGAGAAGCGGAGGGGATCGGGCATCAAGCAGCGGCAGGGATTGGGCATCCAGGGAATATTAATACGCTGTTGCAACACAACTGGGTGGGCTCCAGACGTAATGCTCTGCGACCCGAGCCCATCCGATTTTGAAGCCTATTAGAGCATCTGGATCTAATCAGGTGCTTCATGAAAAACCCCGGCCGCTGTAATTCGTGCGCCTGGCGCATGCATCCTTTTCTAGAGTTGTTGGGCTTTAAATTGAAAGCTCAGTTGAGCTTCAGGTGGATCCCAACTTATCACTAAGGCCTCATGCACATGAATGGTATGGATGGAGGCTGAGGATACACTATATTGTCAAAAGTTTTCTGACGCCTGCCTTTACACACACATGAACTTTAATGGCATCCCAGTCTTAGTCCGTAGGGTTCAATATTGAGTTGTCTCCGCCCTTTGCAACTATAACAGCTTCAACTCGTCTGGGAAGGCCATCCACAAGGTTTAGGAGTGTGTCTATGGGAATGTTTGACTATTCTTCCAGAAGCGCATTTGTGAGGTCAGGCACTGATGTTGGACGAGAAGGCCTGGCTCGCAGTCTCCTCTCTAATTTATCCCAAAGGTGTTCTATCGGGTTGAGGTCAGGACTCTGTGCAGGCCAGTCAAGTTCCTCCACCCCAAACTCGCTCATCCATGTCTTTATGGACCTTGCGTGTGCACTGGTCCAAATCATTTGGTGGAGGGGGGATTATGGTGTGGGGGGATTATGGTGGGGGGGTTGTTTTTCAAGGGTTGGGCTTGGCCCCCTTAGTTCCAGTGAAGGGAACTCTTAAGGCGTCAGCATATCAAGACATTTTGGACAATTTCCTGCTCCCAACTTTGTGGGAACAGTTTGGGGATGGCCCCTTCCTGTTTCAACATGACTGCACACCAGTGCACAAAGCAAGGTCCATAAAGACATCGATGAGGGAGTTTGGGGTGGAGGAAATAGTTTACCTTTCATTTATAAAGCACAGAATTTGTTGGAAGATTTTGAGTTAATTCATATTTTAAGTGATAAAAGTTTCTGAAAAATATATGAAACACATGAATGTTATAATGTAATTAGTGTTAGTCTCTGAAGGTTACAGAACAGAGGACAGAGAGAAGTCGTTTTGCTGTGTAGGTACTTCTATTCTGTCAGGACAATGGGTGGAGTTATGCAACTTATCTATAGACTAAAAGCCATAAAAAGCATATATGCAAATATGGGTGTTACTCTAAGATATGCTGACATAACATTATGAAACAGTATAAGAATTGATGAGGGTTGTATGGTAGTTAGGAAGGGAGGTGGGAAGAGAGTGAAGGAACCCTACACATTGAAGAACGTAGCATCAGATGTCTCTTCCTCCTTCTGAAGCCATCACCATACCGTATGTTACCAGATGTCAGCCTTGTCTTTGCTTATCTTTCTGAACCATAAAACAACTCTTCTTGAAGTATTAAAGGAACTAAGGATTGTACAATTTCTAATATGAAACGAATTCCTTACATATTGATGAAGATGCAGCCTTGGATAAAGACAGATACATTTCTCCTTTACACACCCTCTAGGAGAGAGGACACTGATATATTTACACAAAGACTTTGCTATTCATCCAGAAACGCCCCTGAGATACAAGAATATGAGAATAATAGATATGAGATATTTCTACTTTCTTCAGAATTGTTACACTGTATCTGTTGTTTCAAAGACATATGTATTTCCTATGCTCCTCGGCTCCATCTTGTGGCCATAACGTGGTATTTTACAATTGCCCAAAATATAACGAATATTCCTTCAGAGGACAAAATAGCCTAAAGAACATTTGTTTTCGCCCAGTTTAGGGTTACTGCATATGAAGATTAGCCGCTGTGCAAATATTGTACAAATAGGCCATTTAGTGTCAGGAATGTATTCATGGTTACAATCAAGTGTAGTCTGATAGTGTAGGAAAAATGTATTCTGCTCAGGGCTAAGCTGTGAATCTGGGTCAGGGTTCCATGAGAGATCAGGGCTGGATAACTCATCCTTACAGCTCCTCCCCCTGGTCTAGAAGGTTGTAGAAACTTCTAGAGTTGGTGGGTGGAGGTTAAGAGGGGCTGTTTGGAATAGTTATGAGGGTTTCAGCCAATCCCCAGAAAAAAGTTGGCAGGCCATCTCATAAATAGGCATAAGTAAAGTTACTGAAAAGTCAACTTTTCTTGTCCTAAAAAACAACAATCTTCTTCTTCTCCATTTAATTAAAAAAAAAAAAAAATAAGTAGAAAACGAAATATTGTTTAATCTCGCCGTATCAATTCTAAAATGTTAAGCCTCTTCCAAACTCTCCCTCCCCCCAAACACATCGAAAAATATTATTGCAGGCGAGCGAGTTCAACGTTTAATTCAAGAAATAAAGTTGCATTATGCCCCAAAGTATTCCTAAAAGCGCATGCATAAACGTATGAGTCATAAAACATATGGCATTTCACGACGTCGATCCCGCCAGGGCACAGGACCGAATGATATTAGCGGAGAAGAGGACGGGGCCATTTGTAACAGTGGAATTAAAAGCGCGGAAGCAGAAAATTGGAATGAAGCGGGATTCAGGTGGAGTGGAAAGTGCATCTGGCGCTGTTACTAAAGGAGGCGAGTGACAACGTGAAGGAGCATTACTTAAAAAATCAATTCTCGGGAGACTCAAATGAAGCAAAAAAAAAAGAAAAAGAAGAACATACTGAAATGAATACGGCGAGCTGATTAGTGATAATTTATCTGGGTCTGATGTGTGCATGACAAGCCTCTAAAACCAGAGGCGTCACGCGGGAAACTCGTCTCTTCCGAAGTACGCCTCCCGTCCTTCCACCGTGACTTTATAGAAGTTTAATGGCGGGGATATTGCTCACATTTTCAGCCAGAAAGGCGCCTGTGACTCATAACTGATTTTATGTTTCTAACAGTCGAAGAGAAACCATAGAAGAAGTACGGTTTGATTGAATGGTTTCCATTAGATTAGTTCTCTGCCCACTGCACAATTGGTTTCATTAGTTTAGAGTTATCCGGCAAACAATATTTGGATTGCAATGAATTTTCTCAAGAAAACACCATTATTTTTTCGGTTGGTTTGTCTTCCTTTATGTGTGGTGTCATTTAGGCGCTCTCCGGTGTTGGACATTACACAGGTGGAGGAAGACCAAAATTGTCCCTTCTCATACTTGCCTCCTCTTTGATGGCTACCAAGAAAACAATATCTTTTTGTTAAAAGGTCTGTTGAAAGATGTGGTCCTATTTGTGTAGCGGGGCTCCAAGCATTGGCTTTAACACTTTCCTTGCTTTGCTCAGGTGACCCATGTGGCATTCTGCAGTCCCTTTGCATGGGCTCCTCAGGGTTTCCCTTGGTCATTACTTTTTTGTTGGCTTGCCTTTCTTTATATGTGGTGTCATATAGGCCCTCTCCGGTGTTAGGCATTACACAGGTGGAGGAAAACCTAGATTGCCTTCTCTCGTACCAACCTTCTCTTTGATGGCGACCAAGAAAACAATATCTTTTTTGTTAAAAGGTTTCTTGGAAGCTGTAGTCCTGTTTGTGTAGCAGGGTTCCAAGCATTAGTTTTAATGCTTTCCTTGATTTGCTCGGATGACCCATGTGGCATTCTGCAGTCCCTTTGCATGGGCTCCTCAAGGTTTCCCCTGGACATTATTTTATTGTTGGTTTTCCTTTCATTA
This sequence comes from Aquarana catesbeiana, assembly GCF_042186555.1. Lineage (NCBI taxonomy): Eukaryota > Metazoa > Chordata > Amphibia > Anura > Ranidae > Aquarana > Aquarana catesbeiana. The sequence continues at coordinate 402,640,766 of NC_133329.1, forward strand.
TATGTGGTGTCATATAGGCGCTCTCCGGAGTTAGGCATTACACAGGTGGAGGAAGACCTACATTGCCTCCTCTCGTATTGACCTCCTCTTTGATAGTGACCAAGAAAACAATATCTTTTTGTTAAAAGGTCTTTTGAAAGATGTGGCCCTTTTGAGCAGCCAGGCTCCATGCAGAGGCGTGGCTTGAAGTTTGTGGGCCCAATGCAAAAGTTGTCCTGGGGCCCCCCACTATTACCCGCCCCTTCCACTGCGTGCCAAGATACTCCCATTACGCACCAAGATACTTCAAGTGGCTAAAGAGTTATTTCAGAGATTTATGTACATATTGAGAGGGTAATTTAAAATATTTTGTAGAAACCATTCTAGTAATCACTTGACCTTGCCCCCTTCCCCCATCCTAGTAATGACATGACCTCACCTCCATCCTAGTAATGACATGACCTGGCCCCCCAATTCTAGTAATGACATGATCTTGTCCCACTCCCCCTCTATCCTATTAATGACATTAACTCGCCTCCCCCCCATCCTAGTAATGACATGACCTTGTCCCCTCCCCCCATCCTAGTAATGACATGACCTTGCCCCCTCCCCCCTCATCCTAGTAAGGACATGTCCTCAGCCAATGAAAGCAGAGGAAGGGTGTGGACTGGGGAGAAGGCAAACAACTGGAAGCTGATTAGTGGATTATAGAACTTGGCTGGGGACCCTGGGGGACACAAAGCAGATTGGAGCTGGATTCCAGCTCTGGGATTTTGTGGAGGAAATCAAATGTAATATGACAGCACGGAGCAGAGATGTGGATCCCCTAGAGCTAGGGGCGTGGTCACAATTGCAACCCCTGTGACCCCAGATGCTACGCCCATGTCTCTAAACATTGGGTTTAACGCTTTCCTTGCTTTGCTCAGGTGACCCATTTTGCAGTCTGCAATCCCTCTGCTTTTGCTCCTCAAGGTTTCTCCTGGACATAATTTTTTTTGTTGGTTTGTCTGTCTTTATATGTGGTGTCATATAGGTGCTCTCCGGTGTTAGGCATTACACAGGTGGAGGAAGACCTAGCTTGCCTCCTCTCGTACTGACCTCCTCTTTGATGTCGACCAAGAAAACAATATCTTTTTGTTAAAAGGTTTCTTGGAAGATGTGGTCCTATTTGTGTAGCGGGGCTCCAAGCATTGGGTTTAATGATTTCCTTGCTTTGCTCATATGACCCATGTGGCAGTCTGTCTGCATGGGCTCCTCAGGGATTCCCCATGACATCATTTAGGCATTACACAGGTGGAGGAAGACCAAGGTTGTCTCTTCTTATACCTACTAGACATGTGTGATTAATTTCGTACGAATCGAAAATTCGTACGGATTTCCGTAAATTCATACATTTGGGAGGATCTGAAATACGAATTGCTATGCTTCCCGAATTTTGTACGAAATTTCGTTTACGAATTTCGGATCCAAATTCCTAATGAACATTCGTAATTGTTACGAAAAGTTAACGAACCTAAAAGTTAAAAACCCAGGAAGTCAGCCCAGCAGAGGGATGGTGGGAACCCCTCATAATGATAAATTCATCATAACTTTTCGTAACAATTCCGAATGTTCGTTAATGAACATAACTAAAATTTGTATTTAGTGCGAATTTAAATTGAATTTCGGACACGAAATACGGTAATTCTAATACGAAACAAAACAAATTTATTGACGGCGCACATGTCTAATACCGACCTCCTCTTTAATGGCTACCAAGAAAACACTTCACAAAAAAAACACTAAATCAGCTTCTAAAAAGGTGAAACTTCCGCCTACAACTTGCCATTTGCTGAATGCAGGTAGTGACTATGAAATAAACCTAAGCAATACTTCAAAAATACACTGAATATAAAAAAAAAAAAACACAAAAAGTCCTAAAACTGAATAGATAAAATATATACCAAGGTACTATAGGGTCTATTTATAAACACATAATAATATTTAAAAATATATTATAATTATTTTCAAAATATTAATACATTATAGAAATATAATAATATATACCAAAAAAAAAATACAAAGCCATTCCTCCAGGAATTTGCATGTACATTCATTCTGTGCAAATTGGGCAAAATCAAAATGTTCTTTAGGCTATTTTCTCATCTACGGGCAGAAGTAAAATACAAGATTATGGCCAGTAGGTTAGATGGAGCTGAGTAGCATAAAAAAAATACATGCGTACATCTGTAACAAATTCAGAGAATACACAAATATATTGTATTTCCTGTGATCTTCAGCTCTATCTAGTGGCCATAATGTGGTATTGTACTATTGCCCAAAATTAAAGAACATTCGCTCAGAAAAGAAAAATAGCCTGAAGAACATTTATTTTTGCCCAATTTGCAGAGAACGAATGTTCATACAAGTTTGCTGGATGAATGTCTATGCAAATGTTTTTTATGAATAGACCCTTTTATGTTCCTTGAAATACAATCCTTTGTATTTTATTGGCTTGGCCTGGTCATGCTGGGCATGTAGTTCTACAGGTGTACTCGCTCCGTCTATTAGAACCGCTGATAAAAAAGCGTCATCGCCCCCTCTCCGCAGAGGCCAGAATGTGGTTGTTACTGAACTCTAGAAATAAGAGGCTGCCCATATAATTTAATTTACAGCCGCAGATGCTACTCATCTTCATTATCTGGTTAAAAAATGATTTTTAGGTCGGGATCCTGGAAATAAATTCTCAGATTTCTGGGCTCCTGCCACCGAGATCTAGAAGTGCTTTTGCCATCCAACATTTCAGCATTAACCTTTATTTCGCTCCGTGGTCATCCAACTGGACGCGATTTGAGCTATTTATTTATTTAGCTTGTTGGCCGGCTTAGCGGAGCGGATGGCGTGATGTCCGCCAGGAATTGTGGGGCCAGAGCCAGAGACCTGGATGGTAATTTATTGCTTGCCCGGGAGCTTGTTTTCTTCTGTTACAGTGTATTGTCAGTGAGAGCACGTTGGAGTGTTCACCTGAAAGCCATTCTTGACGTGACTTATTTTCATTTTTGCTGTCCCATATTTCATATCAAGATTTGTAGATGCTCCCTCTAGTGGCCTTCTGTATATGAAGTATTTATTATTGCTGATATGAGGTTATATGCCCACATGGAGCATTAAATCATCCCATCTGCTACTGATCAAGTATCTGAGTTTTCATACTCCAAGCACACTAGTTTTCATACTCCAGCCTGTAACCAACTACCAGTACAGACCCCCCCCACCTGTAAAGCTCCCCCAAGTACAGATTTCCTCCTCCACCAGTACGGTTCACCCCAATACAGATCCCCCCATCAGTATAGCTCCACCCAAGTACAGATCTCCCCCCACTAGTACAGCTTTCCCCCTCCCACACCAGTACAGATCTACCCGCCCCCCTCCCCCGCACCAGCACAGATTTCCTCCATATCAGTACAGCATCCCCCAGTACAGCTCCCCACCACCGGTACAGCTCCCCCCCAGTACAGATCTCTTCCCACCACCGGTACAGCTCCCCCCCAGTACAGATCTCTTCCCACCACCGGTACAGCTCCCCCCCAGTACAGATCTCTTCCCACCACCAGTACAGCTCCCCCCCCCAGTACAGATCTCTTCCCACCACCAGTACAGCTCCCCCCCAGTACAGATCTCTTCCCACCACAAGTAGAGCTTCCCCCAGTACAGATCTCTTCCCACCACCAGTACAGCCCCCCCCCCAGTATAGATCTCTTTCCATCACCAGTACATCCCCCCCAGTATAGATATCTTTCCATCACCAGTAGAGCTCCCCCAGTACAGATCTCTTCCCACCACCAGTACAGATCCCCCAGTACAGATCTCTTCCCACCACCAGTACAGCCCCCCCAGTATAGATCTCTTTCCATCACCAGTACAGCCCCCCCCCCCAGTATAGATATATTTCCATCACCAGTACAGCTCCCACCAGTACAAAGCTCTTCCCCCACCAGTACAGCTCCCTTTAGTACAGATCTCTTCCCACCACCAGTACAGCTTCCCCCAGTAAAGACCTCTTCCCACCACCAGTACAGCTCCCCCCAGTACAGATCTCTTCCCACCACCAGTACAGCACCCCCCAGTACAGATCTCTTCCCACCACCAGTACAGCTCCCCCCAGTCCAGATCTCTTCCCACCACCAGTACAGCTTCCCCCAGTACAGATCTCTTCCCACCACCAGTACAGCTTCCCCCAGTACAGATCTCTTACCACCACCAGTACAGCTCCCCCCAGCACAAAGCTCTTCCCCCACCAGTACAGCTCCCCCCAGCACAAAGCTCTTCCCCCACCAGTACAGCTCCCTCTAGTACAGATCTCTTCCCACCACCAGTACAGCTTCCCCCAGTACAGACCTCTTCCCACCACCAGTACAGCTCCCCCCAGTACAGATCTCTTCCCACCACCAGTACAGCTCCCCCCAGTACAGATCTCTTCCCACCACCAGTACAGCTCCCCCAGTACAGATCTCTTCCCACCACCAGTACAGATCCCCCAGTACAGATCTCTTCCCACCACCAGTACAGCTCCCCCCAGCACAAAGCTCTTCCCCCACCAGTACAGCTCCCACTAGTACAGATCTCTTCCCACCACCAGTACAGCTCCCCCCAGTACAAAGGTCTTCCCACCACTAGTACAGCTCCCCCAGTACAGATCCCCCCCCCCCCCACACCAATATAGTTTCCACCAGTGCAGATCCCCCCAGTACAGATCTCTTCCCACCACCAGTACAGCTTCCCCAGTACAGATCTTTTCGAATTAGAAAACTATTCGAATTCGAAATCTTTTAGAATTTGAAAACTATTCGAATGTGAAAACTATTCAAATTGATTCAATTTCGAAATTCTGAAACTTCAAATCGATTCGAATCGTATAAATGAAGCCAAATTAAGGGGTTAAACAAATTTAACTGAACAAATTTATGTAAGTAACGAATCAAAACGAAACTAAACAAATTTTTTCATTCTGCACATGTCTACACACAAATCCATTACAGTGAGAGTGTTTATTGCTTGAGTGAGGTGACATCTTGTGTTTTCCTGGCTTGATTCTGCTTATAAGTATATTGTAAAATCTCATAGATATTGTAAGTGGGGGTGATCATTACCATGTATGGAAGACCTCAGTGCGGTTGTTAAGCAGAATCTTCAGCACAATGCGAGCAATAACGGAGAAAACATCTGCAGGAGCAGCGGTGGGTGGCTCTGCCGCTAATGTACAAAGTATCTTGTCCTAACTCATCAATTTATCACCGCCCGGCCTTACTAAATACAAAACGAATTAGCGTTTAATGGACTTCAGTAAACTGTGCCGTCATGTAGGGAAGGGGTTATTTCAGTCACGTTAACTCAATTTTTGCCTAAACCGTGGAGGCAGCAACAGAAATTGAGCAGGATGATGGATAGAGTGTTGTCTAATCATAATGGCTTCACTTTGCCCTGGCTGGTATTACTGAGATCAGAAGAGGATGAAGAGCGCCATCCTCTGGAGCACCAATATATGGTCAACCAGGAAAAAAGTACCAGGAAAATGCTACCACCATGTATATTACCAGGTACCGGGGAAGAGGCATTAGATAGCAGGAAGCTGGGAATATAGTATGTGAGGAGGTCCAGAGATTTTCCATTTAATATGTGGTCTACTCTCACAGAAATGAGTGAACTTGCATGCTTTGGTGTGGTACAGGTTATTAGAGACTTTAAGGGTCTGAATGGTCTTGTCTACGTTCTCTCAAGATCTCATATAATCAGGTTCTGGGTACCCATAAACTCTGGGGAAGAGTGGAACCATTGGCTATACCCATTTCCTCAAGGGTCATCAGATGCACCTCTTCTATGGAGTTGAGGACCCACTGGTTCTCTATGCAAGTCTATGATCACTCAAGATCTCAACTAATCAGGTTCTGGGTACCCATAAACTCTGGGGAAGTGTGGAACTATTGACTATACCCATTTCCTTAAGGGTCATCAGATGCACCTCCTCTATGGAGTTGAGGACCCACCGGTCCTCTATACAAGTCTATGATCACTTGGGATCTCATATAATCAGGTTCTGGGTACCCATAAACTCTTGGGAAGTAGGGAACCATTGGCTATCCCCATTTACTGAAGCGTCATCAGATCCACCACCTCAATGGAGTTGAGGACCCACCAGTCTTCTATACAAGTCTATGTTCTCTCAAGATGTCGTACAATCAGGTTCTGGGTACCCATAAACTCTGGGGAAGTATGGAACCATTGGCTATACCAGTTTTCTCAAGGGTCATCAGATGCACTTCCTGCATAGAGTTAAGGATCCACCGCCACCGGTCCTCTATGCAAGTCTATGATCTATGATCACTCAAGATCTCATATAATCAGGCTATGTGTTCCCATAAAATCTGCGGAAGTATGGAACCATTGGCCATACCCGTTTCCTCAAGGATGATCAAATGTACCTTCTACATAGAGATGAGGAACCACTAATCCTCTATGCATGTCTAGGCTCACTCAAGATCTCATATAATTAGGTTATGTGTTCCCACAAACTCTGGGGGAATATGGAACCATTGGTTATACTCTTCCTCAAGGATTATCAGAAGCACCTTCTACATGGAGATGAGAAACCACTGGTCCTCCTCTGTAAGTGGCAAAAGGAGTGCTGCTATATAATTTCTGATCATAATGTGAGATCATTGTTTAACCTGTAAATAGATATTGCTGTCATTCATTCTATGCAAATAAAAATTGAGAAAAGAAAATTTGAACAGTTAAATGCAGTTGTGTGGGAAATGCTCAATGAATCTGTTTGACTTGCTGTGATTAGTCAATGTGCATGGTTTGGTGTGGCTCAGTTCGGTAGAGATCAGAAGGGTCTCAAAGGTCATGTCTTTCCTTCATGAACAACATACATAAGTTCTGGGTTCCTAGAAACCTTGGGGAAGTGTGGCACTGTTGGCTATACCCACCCTATTGTCGTTAGTTGGTCCTCCTCTGTGGAGTTGAGGACCCACAGGTCCTCTATGTAGGTGCTGTAGAAGGAATGCTCCTGTGAAATCTGCGATCCTGACGTGAGACCATTATTGAACTTCAAAGATATTTATTGTTGCTGTTCATTCTATGCAAAAAACATTTTATGAAAGCAACGTTTGACAGTTGAATGCCTGTGTGGACATTGATCACTACTTGGTACGCACTCACGTCATTTCCGGTTGCAGAGTTCCGGTCTGTGGAACGCACGCCGGTCCGGAGCTCCTGTGCTGCAACCAGGTTACGCTAGTTAATACACCTGACTGTGTCAAGTGGTGTTTTTAAACTTTACTTTTTAATAAAATCACTCTGATTTACACTATGAGTACCTGTCTCTTTCGTCTATGAGGATATCTTATGGCCTACCACGGAGGAGGTAATTACTTCAATCTTATCTACTGGAAGTGGCTTACTCCCGGGAGGGGCACCAGGATTCGGATACCCTATCGTTTGCTGAGCTAAGGAGGAGGTGAATGCTCTGAGGACTGCCACTACACTCACTGCATGCGTTTTACCCCTGCAGGGGGTGCAAGGATCTGGTGAGTGGGGAACTGAAGGGGAGCAAGGAAGTCACCTAAACTGTTACATAAGTACGAGTCACTTTGGACAAGCACAAGTCACTTAATTTGGATAGAATTGATTCTTTCGGCACATTCATGATGTATTAGTTGGGATGTATTGTTTAGGATAAAATGTAACTGTGTCAGGACTGGGCTGTCGGCTAATTTCCAGCTCCTATCTCTCTCCACAGTTACTCAGCTGTTGATGATATCCTGCTCGTCAGTCCTGCCTACTTAAGCCATCCAGTCCAGAAGTTCTCTGCCTTCGCCTTGGTCAACATCACAGAAACTCAATCTCCTGCGATCCTGTTCAAGACTTGCTTTGCTGACACCCCTTCTGGCTCCAGATCCTGCTTGCTGTTCCACTACATTGATCCCTGACTTCTGGCTTGTCTGACTATCCATTCCGGTTACTTAACTTTGGCTATGTTTTGACTACATTTGTTCTTTTTACTTTTATTATTAAACAGGTGTGATTTAACTGTACTTCTGTCTCGACCTGATTTCATGGTTTCTGACAAACTGTTGATTGGGTGAAGAATATTCACCCATTACACCTACGCACATTTATTTTAATAGTACAGGCTGGCACACATGTTTGTAACCAGCACAACCAATAGAGCTTTACTAGTATACTTTTTTTTAAGGCACAGGGTGAGAACGCCCTTTTTGACATCCATTCTACATTGTGATTAACTACACTACCTAGCACTCAACCATTCATTCCTAAAAGAGTGACTCACTTTGGAGGGTTACCCTTCAGGTGACGTTAGTGTTTATCACATATCTATTGCATACTCACCTGGGAGGAGTGAATCAGTGTGGAGGATCACTCTTCAGGTGACGGGTAGCGCCACCCACTCCTATATTGGTATAATTTTTACTATTGGTACTATCCATATCACCATGTACCAGGGAAGAGGCATTAGATACCAGGAAATTGGGGTTATGTATGTGAGGAGGTCCTTCAGGAGATTTTCCTTTCACGTGTTGCCTACTGTCAATGAGATTAGTCAATTTGCATGGTTTGGTGTGGCACAGTTTCATACCTCCCAACTTTTTGATATGGGAACGAGGGACACCTATTAGCAAAAGTATGTAGGGGAAATTATTTGACATTCAAAAATACATGACATTTTTTTTTAAGCCACTTGGAAAAGGCTCCATCCAATATACCTGCATTGGTTTTCATATGCTTTATATCATGTATTTTTGAATGTCGAGTCAGATTCCCCTACTCACAGGGGATATTTTAGCTTTTTCTAAATAAATATTTCCTTTTATGCCAATTTGTGTGCAGATATTGACTTATTTACCCTTTTTTGGGTGTCACAAAGCCCCCGGAGCTCCCTTACCATTCCCCATTTCCCTTTTGAAATTTACAAATGTAGCAATTTAGAAATCGGATGAAAGGTTTAGCGCTGGGAAACACTATTTGAAGAATAAATAGCGCAATTTATATACAACCCTATAGATCAGACCAAAATGAGAGACAAATGAGGAGGAAAGAGGGGCAGAGGGACAAATCAGGGACAGTCCCTCGAAATCCGGTAATAGTTCAAAACCTCTAGTTTGGGATTTTTAAGGCAATTTGAAATAATGATTTGAAAAAATTATTCTATATATTATAAAAAAAAAAAGACTTATTTTAAGCCCCGGACCTTTTGGCTGGCCAAAGACCAGAGCACTTTTTGCGACTTTTTTGCGTCGCTTTAACTGACAATTGCGCGGTCGTGCGACGTGGCTCCCAAACAAGATTGACGTCCTTTTTTCCTCAAAAATAGAGCTTTCTTTTGGTGGTATTTGATCACCTCTGCGGTTTTTATTTTTTGCGCTATAAACAAAAAAATAGCGACAATTTAAAAAAAAAATGCATTATTTTTTACGTTTTGCTATCCCCAAAAAATATATAAAATTTTTTTTTTTCCCTCAGTTTAGGCCGATACGTATTCTTCTACATATTTTTGGTAAAAAAAAAAAATCGCAATAAGCGTATATTGGTTGGTGTGCACAAAAGTTATAGCGTCTGCAAAATAGGGGATAGTTTTATGGCATTTTTATTGATTTTTTTTTTTTTACTAGTAATGACGGCGATCTGCGATTTTTTATCGTGACTGCGACATTATGGCGGACACGGACAATTTTGGCGGCGATTTTGGGACCATTCACATTTATACAGCGATCAGTGCAATTAAAAATGCATTGATTACTGTGTAAATGTGACTGGCAGCGAAGGGGTTAACCACTAGGTGGCGCTGTAGGGGTTAAGTGTGTCCTTTTTCCCCAAGGATCGTCAGATACACCTCCTGAGTTGAGGACACATTGATCTTCTATGAAAGTGGCCTAAAGCCTCGTACACACGATCGGACTTTCCGACGGGAAATGTGTGATGACAGGCTGTTGGCGGTAAATCCGACCGTGTGTACGCTCCATTGGACAATTGTTTTCGGATTTTCCCCGGACAAATGTTGGATGGCATGTTTTAAAATTTTCCGCGGGCAAATGTGCGTTGTCAGATTTTCCGAGCGTGTGTACACAAGTCCGTCGGACAAAAGTCCAAAGTACAAACACGCATGCTGAGAAGCAAGGACAAGCCGGAAGCGGTCGGTCTTGTAATGGAGAATTAACATTTGTGACGCGGCAAATTATGAAATCTGGAAATGCAGCGCACAATTCTCTTCTTCTTTAATGGGATAATAATGAAGCTGCTTCGCTGGTGATACTGATGGAGTTATTGCAAACCATTTTTCAAAGGCTTTTTTTTTCTAGTGATATCAAGAATTTTATTATTATGCTTTTTTTTTTTTTTTATTTGGGCAAGTTACCACAACACCATTATCCCGTAGTTTTTAAGATCAAAGATACAACTATGTTGGTGTCCCTTGTTAATTTTACATTGTATTTTTTTTAATGTAACTGCCGACTCCCAAACTGTCATTTGAAGTAAAACACATAGCCAAGTATTATTCTACACTATTTTTTTTATTGTGCATTAAAAAAAGAAAACAAATAAAATTAGAGATGATATCTGCCAATAGAACTTGACCAAAAAGTACATTCTATGCATCCAAAAATATAGAAAATATACCAGATCAAATCATTATTATTCAACCAAAAAAAATAACGTCAAAGCAATAACTCCAAGGCCAATAATAAATAACACGTTATCTCCTCCGATTCCGCAACATGTCTGGTTGACGAACGGCCGCTCAGAAACGAACTGAAAAGCATGAAATGAAAAGCGCTAAATGAAAAATGCGAAAGGAAAAGTGCAAATTAACACTCACCAAACTTCTACTAACACGAAATTAGCAGAAGGAGCCCAAAGGGTGGCGCTAAAGAGCTGAAAAACCACCTAGTACGTCGTTACTTTCGTAATTGTTGGCCAAAAATTGTGTGGCCGTGACAAGTTTGGGCCAACGCCCTTCGGGCCAAATTCCACGGTTTTGTTGGCCAACAATCCAATCGTGTGTACGAGGCTTAAAATAGTCCTCCTGTGTAATCTCTAACGACGGTGGTCTCTTTGAAGGAGCAATGTAGTGATCTTTTTTTTTTTTTTTTTACAGAGGTCTCGCACGTCCCCTGCTAAGTCAGTACTAGAGCTCTCCAATCAGCAGAGAGAATCAGATTTGCTGATTGCAGAGCTATAGGTCTGACTCAGTAGGGGAGTGTGTTGGATCTCTACAGAGGGACCGCTGCTTCGCAGAGGGCAAAGGTCCTTCTCTGCAACTTGCTGGCAGGGAAAAAAAAAAGGGCTTTTCTACTCAGGCTGTGGCTATTTTGTGAAAAGAGAACTAACCCATGGTGGTTACAAAATGGCTAATAAGTAACAATTCAATCTTTTACCACTTTATTAATATGCACCAAAGTATAACGCAGCTTTAGAAGGTGAGGCTTCCCCCTTTATTTATAATATTGCTATTACAGCAATACGACTGTACGTGTCTCCGAGAGGCCCCAATCCCCTTTACTACCTCTATAATCTTATGCCGGTGATAAAACAAGACGGTTTGGGGTTTCTGAGCACAGATTGTCCGCATAAACATAGAAAAGAAATAAGAAAAAAAAAAAAAAAAAATACGGCACATTAAAATTTCATCTCTGAAGAAACTCACATTTCAGTCCGCAGCAATCTGTTCTGCGGGAGCGACATGACCGGCTCGCAGGACGCCGAAGTTTTAGCACTTATCGAATGTCGCGGATTGCGGTTTAATGAGATCAAAGTTATTTGGGCAGCCGGCACGCGGTGCGCGGGAGAGGGGAGGTGTAATGAAACGCTATAGATTTACTCATTAGTTTTATGATGTGGCGTAGACGCCGCTGTTAAATGTTGTAAATAATGCAGCTCGCCATTGATTGCAACGCTGCATAATCTCTAATTGACTTTTTTTTTTTTCATCTTGGAGAGAGGGAGCTGCTTTACTAAATGGTTTGAAGGGAAAAACGGTTATCAAACGTTATTATGGCTTCATTATCCTCCGACGTGTCTGCAGCCTCAATGACACTCCCTGTACGTTATTAGCTGTATAACCAGCAAGTGCGGTTGTAATGCCGCGTACGCGCGATCGGAATTTCGGCCCGCAAAAGACCGATGAGAGTTTTTCGGCCGTGTGTGTGCGCCCCATCGGACTTTTGCTGGCCGAATTCCAGCCAGCAAAAAGATTGAGAGCAGGTTCTCAATTTTTCGGTCGGGAAAAGTTCCTACCCGAAAATGCGATCGTCTGTGGCCATTCCGGCGCGCAAAATTCCTACGCATGCTCGGAAACAATTCGACGCATGCTCAGAAGCATTGAATTTCATTTTCTCGGCTTGTTGTACGTCACCGCGTTCTTGACGGTCGTAATTTCAGCGAACTTTTGCATGACCGTGTGTATGCAAACTTGAGCGGAATCCTGTCGGAAAAGCCGTCATATCTTTTTTCCGACAGGAAATCCGATCGTGTGTACGCGGCATTACAATGTTTTATTTATATGGATAGTACATTATATCTGAACCGCTTCCGGACCGCTCCGCGTACATTTACTGTGGCAGGACGGCCCGGATGCGTGAAATCAAGTACCTGTACGTGATTTTGTGTACGCGGTTTAGAGAGCGCGCGCCCCCAATAAACCACTCCTGCTGTGATTGGACACAGCGGGAGCCAATCAGTGGGTCCGGCTAGCCACTGCTCTGGCCATCTTAAGAAGAGATACGGAGCAGCAGTCTGCCGATGTAAACAAAGCACACCGCTGATCTGCAGATGTAAACAAAGCACACTGCTGATCCGCTGATGTAAACAAAGCACACCGCTGATCTGCTGATGTAAACAAAGCACACTGCTGATGTAAACAAAGCACACCGCTGATCTGCTGATGTAAACAAAGCACACTGCTGATGTAAACAAAGCACACCACTGATCTGCTGATGTAAACAAAGCACACTGCTGATGTAAACAAAGCACACCGCTGATCTGCTGATGTAAACAAAGCACACTGCTGATGTAAACAAAGCACACCGCTGATCTGCTGATGTAAACAAAGCACACTGCTGATCTGCTGATGTAAACAAAGCACACTGCTGATCTGCTGATGTAAACAAAGCACACCGCTGATCTGCTGATGTAAACAAATCACACCGCTGATCTGCCAGGGAGGAACGAAGAGAGAGATCCTGTTTCAGCTAAGCTGAATCACGATCTCTCTTTCCCCCCAGTGAATCCCCTCCTCTATACAGTTAGAAACAGCTCCCAGGGAACACATTTAACCCCTTGATTGCCTCTGTAGTTAAAATTTATACAGGGATCAGTGCATTTTTTTTTTAGCACTGATCACTGTATTGGTGTCACTGGTCCCCCAAAAAGTGTCACTTAGTGTCAGATTTGTCCGCTGCACCGTCGCAGTCCCGCTAAAAATCGCAGATCGCCGCCTTTGCCATAAAAAAAATTAAAAAAATAAAAGTCCCTAAATCTATCTCATAGTTTGTAGACGCGATAACTTTTGCACAAACCAATCAATATACGCTTATTGGGATTTTTTTTTTTTTTTTTTACCAAAAATTTGATTTTCTACATTTTTTTTGGATATGTATTATAACAAAGTAAAAAAATATATATTTTTTTTTTCAAAATTGTTTGTCTGTTTTTGTTTATAGCGCAAAAAATAAAAACCGCAGAGGTCATCAAAGACCACCAAAAGAAAACTCTATTTATGGGAAAAAAAGGACATCAGTTTTATTTGGGTACAGCATCGCATGACCAATCAATCGTCAGTTAAAGCGACGCAGTGCCGAATCGCAAAAAATGGCCTGGTCAGGAAGTAGGTAAAACCTTTACGGGGCTGAAGTGGTTAAAGTGCTATTCTTTAACCACTTTATTATTATTATTATTATCCAGGATTTATATAGCGCCAACAGTTTACGTAGCGCTTTACAACTTGAGGGTAGACAGTACAAATACAATACAATTTGATACAGTAGGAATCAGAGGGCCCTGCTCCTTAGAGCTTACAATCTAAAAGGGAAGGACAAGAGATACAAGAGGTAATAACTGTGAGTGATGTGCTGATTGAGAAGATAAATGTACAGTTGTTAGGTGGGGGGGCCAGATAGGCTTCTCTATAGAGATGAGTTTTTAGGGATCGTCTGAAAGTGGATAAAGTAGGAGAAAAACGGACGGATTGGGGTAGAGCATTCCAGAGGATGGGAGAGGCTCTGGAGAAGTCCTGAAGGTGAGCATGGGATGAGGTGACAAGGGAGTTTGAGAGCAGGAGGTCTTGGGAGGAGCGATGAGAACGATTAGGTTGGTATTTTGAGACTTTAGCCTGGTCTGTTTCAGATGCCGCTTTATGCATGGACATACCTACTTACACCCAGTCTCTTCAGGCAGTATAGTCACCTGCTGAGTTGGCACCATCAATGGGCAGCTTAATGGTTGATGGTTTAAATTTATTTGTCCATCTTTTTAATTATTAGTTTATTCATTAATATATAGGGGTGCTATATTTTAATTCACGAATAAACTAATAATTTAAAAAGATGGACAAATAAATTTAAACCATCAACCAATATAAGTTGGATACATAATCGGGTTTCAGCTAGTCCAGTGTTATTAAGCCGTACCGAATACTCACAGAATATCTGCTGTTCACTTATTAAGATTCCCTAATCACATATTTCAGGTGCATTGCCTCTCCTCCTCCTCTCGGGGTCTAAGCGCGTGGCTCCTTGCAAGCCCCTGTGGACTGGGGGCCCGCCTGGAGGACGCGGAGGGGACACACGGAAGTCTCGGGATCACTGAATACAATCGTTTTTAATTACTGGTTATGTGATGTACTCTCACTCTTCCATCAATTGAATAGTAAATATATCACCATATATACATGGAGTTTTGTCTTGCTTAATATGAAATGTTTAACAAAGTTTTATATATTATTGAATGTTAATAATGATGTGAATATAAGTTAAAAACTCTTTTTTGATATATTTTCTAGAATAATAAATCCCCCTGAAGAAGACCATGAATGAAGGGGTCGAAATGCAATGGGGGACTCATGTGCATTCAATGGTGTAATGCAGGGATATGCAATTAGCGCCACAAGCATGACACCCAGAGGCGGAGGCATGATGGGACTTGTAGTTTTGCAGCAGCCGGAGGTCCGCTAATTGCATATCTCTGGTGTAATGTATTTGCAAACATCTGTCTCCATGGTGTACTATTATCATCAATGATGGCCAATTTTGTTGTTTCTACGTCACCAACCCGAGCTCATATTTTAAACTCTTTGTATGCTTGAATCCTTTTAAAATAAAATGATTTTTAACAAAATACTTCTTGATGGTTATAGTTGTGCTGATAAGTTTACATACCCTGGCAGAATTTATGATTTCTTGGCCATTTTTCAGAGAATATGGATGATAACACAAAAACATTTTTCACTCATGGTTAGTGTTTGGCTGAAGCCATTTATTCAGCACAACTGTATCCTTCTGCTAAAACACCCCTTGGGGAATCCTTTCATTTTTGAAGTATGGAGGGTCTCGCTAGGATAAACCAACTAGCACTAAACAGGAGGGGAGGACAGAGGAAGACACCCAAACCCCATTAGTAGACAAGTTGCATTGGCCTAAAACCACCACTAGATGGCGGTATACTAACAAACAGTAACAACCTAATGCATTTCAAGACAAGAGGTAAACAATTAGATGAAAGAGATGCAGAAAGCCACCCACCTGTACAACGACCCCCAATCATACTTCCAGGTTTAGCTCATCCCATCAATGCTAGACACATTTTACTAGGAATAGGAATGTCTTAATGATTGCGGTTGCTAATCTGTTGCATCTTCTATATTATACTGTATATGGCAAGTTAGGGGCAGATTTATTATCTGCCCGCAAGTTTCTTAATAAATTAGTAGCAATGAGTTAATCTGCACCTGTTTAAAATTTCTCCTAACCGGTTCCCGACCAGCCGCCGCAGTTATACTGCGGCTGGATGGCTCCCCTGTGCGAAACAGCTCTTTAAGACGCTGTAGGAGGCGATGACTGCTGGGCACCCACGATCGCTCGTGACAGAGCGAAAACCGGGATCTGTGGAGAGGAGAGAGATCGTGTGTTCCTACTAAGTAGGAACAACAATCTCTCTCCTCCCCTAGTCAGTCCCAACCCCCACCCAGTTAGAACACACCAAGGGAACACAGTTAACCCCTTGATCGCCCCCTAGTGTTAACCCCTTCCCTGCCAGCATTTTTATAGCACTAATCGCTGTATAAATGTCACTGGTGTCGAAAGTGTCTGCCGCAATATCGCAGTCCTGATAAAAATCTCTGATCGCCGCCATTACTATTAAAAAAAAATTAATAATAATAAAAAATGCCATAAATCTATCCCCTATTTTGTAGACGCTATAACTTTTGCGCAAACCAATCAATATACGCTTATTGCGATTTTTTTTTTGCAAAAAACATGTAGAAGAATACATATCGGCCTAAAATGAGGAACATTTTTTTTTTTAAATTGGGATATTTATTATAGCAAAAAGTAAAAGATAAATGTTTTTTTTCCAAAAATTGCTGCTCTTCTTTTGTTTATAGCGCAAAAAAAGGAAAACTGCAGAGGTGATCAAATGCCACCAAAAGAAAGCTCTATTTGTGGGAAAAAAAGGACGTAAATTTTGTTTGGGGTACAGCGTCGCACGACCGCGCAATTGTCAGTTAAAGCGACGCAGTGCCGTATCGCAAAAAATGGGGTAAATTCTTCCGGGGCTGAAGTGGTTAATCTGCAACAGATATGAGGTTTAATTAACTTGCAACAAAGTTGCTTGCAGCTGCAGTAGAAGAAAGAAAAGATTGAAGGCTGGGCCGGAAAGGGAAGCCCGTGGTGCATGTGGCCCCTGGAGTGGCAGTCCAGGGGTGCCATAACTTCACTGTGAGTGAGGGTCACTTTGAATTATGGAACCAAGGTCACTGCACCTCGTACACTCTTTCTTACACCTGCCTCTTGGGCCGGGCCTTTTGGCTGGGACCAGAGGAATTTTTTTATTCCAGGCCAAAGGGTCGGCCAGTGTATTGCACAATGGTCACTTTCACTTACCCTCCACTTACTTCTTCCCCACTTCTTTTATTTAAGCCCTTTGTGTGTCACTTTTTTGCCTTTTTTTGTTTGTACGTGGTTTTGCACGTGTGACTGGTAGGGTATAGGTCCTCGGGGCCTGCCCTGAAAGTCTTGGGAGGGGTTGGACATGGCCTTCTGGCTTTGTTCGCCCTCTCTCATGGGGTCTCCCTTCGGGGGAGCCCTACCTAGTACTTGGGTGGGTCTGTTTCGGCAGACCCTCCAAAGAATGGGGTCCATCTGGTTTCGGTCAGATGGACCAAGTGTAAGTACCCCAGTCCCCATCTGGAACCTGGGATCAGGGCAAGGTCCTTCGATTTCAGAGGACTTGTGTACACCCGTTGCACGTTTTGTGTATCACTCTTTATGTGTGTGCACTTTTTTTTGGCACCGGGTGGAGTTTTTGGGAGTGTGTTCACAAACCACGGGCTTGAAAAAAAAAAAAAGAAGGAAGAAAAGACATTTGCTATTTTGCCACGCAATCATGCAGAACTATATCAGTCACTCTGGTCACAAAATAGACACAAATATCCTAACATTTTTTAAGGCAAATTGTTGTTTCATTTATACAATTGCATTAGTAAATGTCCATTAAAGTGGTTGTAAACCCTTACAGACCACTTTAACCTACAGGTAAGCCTAGATTAAGGCTTACCTGTAGGTGCAAGAAATATCGCATGCGCCGGAGTGTCGTCATCGCTGCTTCGGCCAGTCACAGCGCCGGAGCAGCGATACCCGGAAGTCACTCCGGGTATCATATGGCTGGTGGGGGCTTCGATCTCAGGTAAGTAATTCATAATGAGCTAGTATGCATACCAGCTCTTTATGCCTTTGTCCTGCAGGGTGTTTTTTTTTTTTTTTAGAGAGGGTTTACTTGGTTTACTTCCTCTTTAATGTCCATTGATCTGTCTTTGTGAATCTATGTTGGTCTTCAAAAAGATAGATAGATAGATAGATAGATAGATAGATAGATAGATAGATAGATAGATAGATAGATAGATAGATAGATAGATAGATAGATAGATAGCACCCTGCTCCAGACAGGTTAAATTTAGTTTTTGACTTGGCTGTACTCGGTTGAGCAGCAATTTATTTTTTTCCCCTAAGCTTGGTGGTTGATTGCTTCTGCCTGCCTCTGGAAGAAGCTCCCAAAGATACAGTAGGAGAGCCAGCTACTAGGTTATGAATACCTATCTGTCCCCAGTCAATTCTTGGAAGGGAGTGCCTAGAAGGTGGCTGGGGAGAATATGGGAGAAGATCTTCTCCTGGGGCTGCCGTCCCTGGGAGGCAGCCCGTGTACTGAAGAGCTGTTGCCAGGTCTCAGTGTACTCGGCTGAGGGCCTGGAAGAACTTGTACTAAAAGAAATTTCTGGAGGGCACTACTTTAGAGAGCTGGCCTGAAGAACCCCTCTGTAGCACCCTCTACCAATGGGTGGGTGCTAGTAAGGTTTTTTTTTACTAGGTTATCCAGCACAGGCAAATTTAGGCAGGCTCATGCTGCATGCTAGGCCTGTCTGTTTTGATCTAGGGGCTGGGAGTGTTCAGAGTAGCAGTGGGTGTGGCTACCTGCACTTCAGTTCTGAAGCGCCTCCCCTGTCTCTGAGAATGTTCTAGAAAAGGGGCTGGGCCTGGAACTGGAGTGGCAGGCAGCTTGTGTGTAAGCCCTGACCAATCCCCAATTGGTATTCATTGGTATTGGCAGGGGGTGGGCCTCATATATAAGCTGAGGTGATATGCCACTGGGGGGGAGAAGTCAGCTGAGTGAAATGAGGAATGGCATGTTAGACAGTCGCAGGAAGCCATCCCCAACTGGGGGGGGGGGTGCCGGTCGCAGGAGAAGGCCGGGGAGAACTGTGAGGGAACATTGCCTCTATACGGTCATTGGCAATGTCTCTGCCACCACAGGGTCGGATAGCAGGGAACTCCTGGAGCAGAGGGGCAGGTAAAACCGACCGTACGCATCGTCCAGTCAAAGTTCCTCATCAAGGACTCAGATCTGTTGGAAGGTCGGTGAGTGTTACCACAGTGGGGCTGGGTGTGCCAAGGGCTGGAGGTGCCAAGGAGTCTGTGAGGGAACTCTGCTAGTACACGGTCACTAGCGGAGTCTTCATCAAACACACGGTGGATGATGGGGAGTCCTGAATCAGAAAAGAGACTGTGGGGTTTCTGTGTCAAGTCAATGTGGCCTGCGGGCCCATGATTAGCAAGTTGAGCTGACTGGGAACAGTAGTCCATATTTCCTAGAAGACAAGCTTTTAACCCACTAGGTCTCCGGGGAGAGGTTCTGCAGGCCTCAGGCCTAGTGGCAGCGTGCAACCAGAGCCACAGTAGGGAGGCTTATTCAGAGTGGGCCCCTACTATTCGATAGAAGAGGATGTGTCATGTTTCAAGCAGTAACTTCAAGTTTGTGCAGGAGGAACCAAGTGTGCAGGAGGAAACAAGTTATGGGCAGGAGGTGAAAGAGATCTAAGAACTCTGCTTTTACACGGTCAAAAGTGGTGTCTCTACCCAACACACGGTGATGGATGGAGAACTCTTAGAGGAAGTAGTCTGCGGAGGTTGAGCTTCAGGAGGAGCAACAGTCTGCATGGAGATGCAGGATATATCATATCATACATATCTAATGTACTATGCACATTCTAGCTTCTGGCTCTAACTTTATTCAAAATATACTAAATCCTTAAATATGATGGCAAAGACTTATCCTATGGGCATCCCATATTCCTATCCCTATCCAAGTTGTACCCCCACAATAAAACAACAAAAACAAAGCTTGCAAAAGACTGTTCATTGTCTCTGGAAGTGATGTATGAAGTCTGGCAGTGGGGTGATTTGGCGGATTGTTTATTACTAGCTGCAACACCATGGCTACACCTCTATCACTGAAGGATGTTGCATGAAAGCTGGTTGGCGACAGCTATCCTTGGACATTGTGAGTAGGACCCTTGCCTAGGACTCCAGCTGTGCATGTGCTTTTGGGGTTGAATGCCAGAGGTTGCTGTAAGAACTAAAACTGCTCATTAAGAGTCTCAGATTAGCTGGCTATCCCCTCTATCTCTGGCAAAGGCTGCTACTAAAGGGTTTGGGAATGTGTCCCCCTGTACTGTACTTGTTTTGCCTTTTGGAGTATCTTGCACCCTCATCTCTCACCTGTTTAACCGCTGCAATAATTCTACAAAAAGACATCCCCTAGGCTGAGCCTGTGTTTGTCAGTGTGTTCGGAACTGTTGCGTCTTGGAAGTGGTCTGTCTGGGTCCCTTTAAGCCACCCAGCGGAATATTGCTTCACACGCCAGACTGCTCTTTGCCTCCCAGCACCATTTGGAAAGCTACAGACAGAAGGAAGCCAGAAAGGATGCTACTTGACTGCTACTACAGCTTAAGAGGGGCCCATCCCTAGCAACAGTGAGAAGAAACTGCATTGGCCAGGAAGTTGGGCCTTCCCACTACCCAAAGAGGGGGAGTGAATGGCTGAGAACCGGGGAGTGAGTCTCTGGAGAGCTGCCGTGAGCCCAGAGAAGACAGAGCTTTGGAATGCCAATGGTTGAGGACTGCCTATAGACTGTTGCCACTGAGTGGGCTGCCTGGAACGTGTGCTGGCAGTTGCCTTGAGATTGCTGCTGCTGTGACCCAAGCTGAGCAGAGCAGGAAGAAATACATGTGCTGCTGTGCTGCTGCTATGCCTCTGCTTTCAGTCCAAGTAGAGGAGTTTGCTGCAGAGAGCCATGGCTCCTGAGCTGCATCTGGGAGGTGAGTGTGCTAAAGAACCTCCAGAGTCAAGTGTTGCCATGTTGTGAGCGAGCCAGCCACCACCCCCCTAGCAGAGAATGACGCTGTGTGTCCTGGCCCTAGAAAGTCGATGGCTGTTATGGGTCTGGCGGCTGGCGTGCCTACACCCTGGCAACTCATGACACTGATCCAGGGCAAACTTGCTCAAGGGACCCAGACGGCACCCCGGGTTGCAGCAGCACCATGGTTGACAAAACTGGTCTAACCCACCAATTTCTATTTATAGGGCTTTTGCCTTCTTTAATAAAGTCTATTTCAAAACTTCAAGGTGCATTGGTGTTACTTGCCTCTAAGTACAGCACATATGTCAAACGCCAAAGGCCCGCTGGCTGAATCCGACCTGCCAGGCCTTGTCATGTGGCCCTTGTACACAGTTTTGCAGCCGGAAACGTGGCGGAACTCCATTCTCACATCTCTGCTCCCGCTCTATGCCGTCACTTGTAAACACTGAAGCCTTCTGTGTTTACAAGGTACAGCTTTGCTCCCGGATCTAACAGATCCCTGCACACATTCAGGGCGGGGCACGGTAGGGCCAGATCTCCAGAATCTGATAGAGAGAACGATTTCCCTACAAGGCGAGCAGAACCACCTACACGGGGATACTAGAGCTGAATACATGGGTAGTAGAGCCGCTTACACAAAAAGTTACTAGAGTCACCTACACAGGGGGGTACTAGAGCCGGACTAGGTAGGAGAGAGAGAGATGCAAGGAAGCTTTGAGGTGGGGGGTTGGGCGTGGGGTTGCACACTGTGCATAGCGCACCCCTAAACCCTGTACTCTGTACCTAGCACACACCTGAACTATGTGTAAGGGATGTCAAAACCAGGTACCCCATAAAAAAGGATTATAGTTTTGTCATGGAGAAAGTAAAACTAATGGCACTTCTATTAAATCACCTGTAGATGGCAGCATAAAATGAAAAGCCTCAATGACATAAAGCACATTCTTATTGGACCTTTACTAAAAAGAAGGTCAACCAAAAGACTGGCCTTTGTTTCTGGTGGGAACACAATAGCAGTTACTACCCAGTCTATCATTCGGAAGGTCACGTGTTTGTGTCAATGCAGGTAAGAAGGAACATATTTAATGCTATAAACAGGGTGGAAGTGATTTAATTTACATCCATGTGATCAGTAAAGGCTGCTGTGTGATTAATTAACATATTAACATACCAATTACAATTGGTTATTATTTTCTATGAGGACATTATTCCGGTATATGTGAATGTTATTATTATAGATATAGATATGTATTATTTTGTATGAACACAATAGCATTTGCTACCCATTCTATCAGTCTGAAGGTCATGTGTTTGTGTCATTGCAGAAACTTTTCAATAAAAACACTTCTGGTTTCACCCGGCCGCTCCCTTCACACATTGGAATTATTGACCATACTTTCAGCATATGTGCAAAATATGCACTCTGTGCATAGGGCACCCCTTGATCTGCACTTTGTACATAGTACACCCAGGAACTCTGCAATTTGTACATAACACACTCCTGAACTCTGCACTCTGAACATAACACACTCCTGAGCTCTGTACATAGCGCACTCCTGAACTCTGCACTATAACACACTCCTGAACTCTGCACTCTGTACATAGCGCATTCCTGAACACTGCACTCTGTACATAACACACTCCTGAACTCTGTACATAGCGCACTCCTGAACTCTGGACTATAACACACTCCTGAACTCTGCACTATAACACACTCCTGAACTCTGCACTCTGTACATAACACACTCCTGAACACTGCACTTTGTACATAGAGTATTCCTGAACACTGCACTCTGTACATAACACACTCCTGAACGCTGCACTCTGTACATAACACACTCCTGAACACTGCACTCTGTACATAACACACTCCTGAACACTGCACTCTGTACATAACACACTCCTGAACACTGCACTCTGTACATAACACACCCCTGAACACTGCACTCCGTACATAACACACTCCTGAACACTGCACTTTGTACATAGAGTATTCCTGAACACTGCACTCTGTACATAACACACTCCTGAACACTGCACTCTGTACATAACACACTCCTGAACACTGCACTCTGTACATAACACACTCCTGAACACTGCACTCTGTACATAACACACTCCTGAACACTGCACTCTGTACATAACACACCCCTGAACACTGCACTCTGTACATAACACACTCCTGAACACTGCACTCTGTACATAACACACTCCTGAACACTGCACTCTGTACATAACACACTCCTGAACACTGCACTCTGTACATAACACACCCCTGAACACTGCATTCTGTAGATAACACACTCCTGCACTCTGTACGCAGCGTAATGAAGAACTCTTCACACTGTATGTAGACAACCCAGATACAACTGGCCCTTTGAGGGCAACCATACTGCTGCTGATACAGCCCACGATGAAACTGAGTTTGCCACCCCTGAAGTACAGGGTGCGTCATCATTGAAACACGACAGAAGGAACCCAATAATCCAGCCTCTCCAGCACTTGGATAGATAAATATAGATATTCTATGTATTGTTCATCATATCTGGCTGTTTTCTGTGTTACAATCTCATGTTCATACATGACACCTTCACAACAACTGCAGGTATGGAAATAAACCGCTAATTTCCAGATCGTCAATGACCAGAATGTCTCTCCAAATCAAACATCCCCGAACTCTCAGGGGGTGGTGTAGAGAATTGTAATTAAGGGCTTTCAGCTTTGTGGCTGTTGAGTTCTTTTGTGCGTCTCTTTTGGCAAGCGCCCCGAGACCTGCAGGGGGATTAAATAGACCATCTGTTGGTCTTCATTAAGGCTGCTCTCATCAGCGGTGCTATTAAATAAAACTGAACAGGCTAATGCGAGACCTGATGCCCAGACTTCCAATCATTTTTCTGATCAATATCAATGAAGAGGACCTGTTGGCCTGTGTGCAGGTTATCCACCCATACAGCACAACTACAAAAGCCAGAGAGAGCTATAGAAGAGAAATAATGATAGACGCTACACGTCGGGATAGCTGCTTACCGATGACGGCGCTTTGTTTTCTCACGCACCGTTTGGCAGTGAAGCCCAATACACTTAGATCAGATATATTCCTGTTATAATGGAAAAGCCGGCTGGTGACAGAATGAAAGACTTTAAGGATCAATCAGAACAACTACAAGGCCTACAGAACATCCCCAGACCAGTTAAAATGATAATGTGAACAAAGACAAGACAAACATGTCAGGGATTACGTTACAGATTGTGCTAGGGTAAGGTTAGGATAATTGATGGGCTAAGTTTCACGATGAACACAGTCTGATAGCAAGCCACCGGCCCAACCAGCTGCTTCCCTTAAAGCAGGGATCTCCAAACTACGGCCCTCCAGCTGTTGCGGAACTACACATCCCATGAGGCATTGCAAATCTCGGACATTCACAGACATGATTAGGCATGATGGAAATTGTAGTTCCTGAACAACTGGAGGGCCATAGTTTGGAGACCCCTGCCTTAAAGCAATGAAATACCTGGTTGATCCTGCTTGTTCCCTCCGTAAACTGACCATGGTTTATCAGGGCTGCTGAGCTCTGACACTGTGGTCAGTTAATGTGCCTCTGTTATCCGCTGTCTCTCCTTTGTCCTCCCCCACCTCCCTGCCTGTGAGCTGTGTCAGTGCCCGCCCCTTCCCTCCTGCTGCAAAAAATTATTGCTTTCTTCCTATGATCTATATGCAAAAATTGTGTTGCGCTTAAATAAAGTAGATCATTTTATAACGTTCAGTAAGTCCATACGTCACTAGCGTTCCACTCTAACAATATAAAAGTGTACAGGTGTCTTGAACATTGCAGCCACCAACATAGTCCTCCACCTTGTGAATACCACCACCAATCAATGGATGTGCTCTTACCAGAGAGCGTTGACCACCTATTACGGGGGGTCAAAGAAGGCTCATGTATCTCAACTACTTCATCACCATTCAATATCCAGCATACAGAAAACAAAGGAGTTACCTTCAAATAGCCAATGAGTAAATCGACAATCCTCTTGTCTCACACCATGGTACCAGGTGGCATACCCCAACAAAGAGATAAGACGCTAAATAGTGTAAAATCCTTAATTGGGCTTTATTAAAAGTAATGCACTTACACACCGGCAGAATAAAATCAGCGTGTATTTCTATAGGGCATAGTAAAAGTCGTGCTCGCATTGAAACGCGATGACAGGAAACAAGACCTTAGCCCAACCGGTTTCGTCACCACAAGGACTGGGTTGTGAGCATCTTCGCCTGTCATTGCTTGTATATAGTCCTCATATCTGTCTGAGCCTCGTTCTCACCTCCTACCCCATGCGGTTCATCACAATAACCAAGCCTCGCTGTGATTTCATATGCCACGCTGATGTTATTCAGAGTCCAGCCCCACTCTGATTGCATGCCTCACTATGGAATTACTCAGAGCTGCTACTAGTCTCACAACCTAAACGGCTCCAATCTAGGATATTCGGCCACTTCCCGTGGGAACGTATCATCCTAAGCTCCTATATCATAGCATGGAAGTGAGATTGGGCTCCAACAGTGCACATAGTACATATAATGCATACAGTCCCGCAATGTATATGCTGATGTGCAGACAATAAATATAAAAGTAACACTGAATAAAATAAAAAATAACATAACTGAACATTTAAAATCACATACATAAGATGGCACACTCAAGAATTATCTAAAAAACTACCGTATTTACATCCCAGATTTAACCCATATGGAATATAACTTTTAAGGAGATAAATCCATTTGTTCTCTATCTTAGACAATTTCCTAACTTTGAAACTACCCCTCCAGTGTGTGAAACAAAGCCATCTATGCCCATAAAGTTGCAGCTGGATCTCTACTATAGACTAGGTCATAGTGTCTACAAAGACTATGATTTTTATATCCTTTACGAATGTTGGCTAAATGCTCATTGAGTCTGGCATTCAGTGCCCGGGTGGTACGGCCCACATATTGTAGCCCACACGGGCACTGAAGCAAATAGACCACATGCGTGGTTCTACAGGTAATAAATGATTTTACTGTATACATTTTTAAAGTGGCCACAGAAGAAACATCTATAATTTTTTTATCTTTTTGTATTTATTGAGGCCACAAACCTGAAAATGTCCACATCTGTAGTACCCAATGAGATTATGAAAGAGAGGAGATCTAGAGGGGGGTCCAAAATACTATGTGCTATCTTATACTTCAATGACGGAACACCTCTATAAATAAGCTGAGGTCTGGGCGCTAATAAAGGGCCCAGTACTCGGTCATTTTTGTAAAATATGCCATTGTTCATTCATTATGTGTTTAATAGTTAAATGTTGTGTGGAAAATAAAGTGATCCTGGAAAATTAGTTGGATTGCCATTTCCTTTTTCAGGCCCACCTATCCTATCTCTCAACAACAAATCTCTATCGATACTTCTAACTTGGTTCAATGTAGCCTCCAGAACTACAGGGTCATAGTCTTTCTCTAAAAATCTTTGTGTCAGTATTCCAGGTTGTCTATCTAAATCCTTAAAGGTGGTACAATTCTGTTTAATATGAAGGAATTGTCCCTTAGGAACCCCTTCCAACCAAGGTCGGTGGTGACAGCTGTCCCTCGATATGTACGCATTCCGATCCATGGATTTAAAGTACGTAGAAGTCTTCAAACTGCCCTCCTAAATTTATGTGTTCTCTTATCCCTCATCTCTATCACCTTTACCTATACATTTCAACCATTTATAAAAAAAAAAAAATCCCACTCTTTTCCCTTTCTTTCTTCTTCCTTCCCCTCAAATGATATCTTAGTTACAATACAGCTTTAATAGGTTAAGGATTGTTTAAACTCAAGCCAACCTCTCCAAGTTCCATAAAATCTCGATCCAGAATCATTTTGCAAAGATATTAATTCTTCCATTCATCTGGTTCTATTTACTTCCTTAACCAATTTAAGACCGGGCCTGTTTTTCAAACTTGTTGTTTACAAGTTAAAATCTTTTTTTTTTTTTTTTGCAAGAAAATTACTTAGAACCCCCAAACATTATCTATATATATTTCTAACACCCTAGAGAATAAAATGGCGGCCGTTGCAATACTTTCTGTCACACAGTATTTGCGCAGCGGTCTTACAAGCGTACTTTTTTGAGTTAAAAAATTAGACAACAGTAAAGTTAGCCAATTTTTTTTAGTGTGAAAGATGAGGTTACACCGAGTAAATTGATACCCAACGTGTTACACTTCAAAATTGCGCCCGCTCGTGGAATGGCGACAAACTTTTATCCTCAAAAAATCTCCATATGCGACGTTTAAAAAATTCTAAAGGTTGCATGTTTTGAGTTACAGAAGAGATCTTGGGCTAGAATTATTGCGCTCGCTCTAACGATCGCGGTGATATCTCACATGTGTGGTTTGAACACCGTTTTCATGTGCAGGCGCTACTCATGTGTGCGTTCGCTTCTGCACGCGAGCTTGGTGGGACGGGGCGTGTTAAAAAAAAAATTGTTCTTATTTATTTTGCTCTTTATTTTTTATTTTTACACTGTTCTTTTTTTTAAAAAAATGTGTCGCTTTTATTCCTATTACAAGGAATGTAAACATCTCTTGTAATAGAAAAAAGCATGACAGGACCTATTAAATATGAGATCTGGGGTCAAAAAGACCTCAGATCTCATATTTACACTAAAATGCAATAATAATTAAAAAAAAAAAAAGTATTTTAAAAAAACAAAAAAGTCCCTTTAAGAGCTATGGGCGGAAGTGACATTTTCACATCGCTTCCGCCCTGCAATGGTATGAAGCCGGGTGGGGGCCATCTTCCCCTCACGCGGCTCCATACCACAGAGGGGACGCAATCGCCTCCGCCGGCGGCTCCGGTAAGCGGCAGGGGGCACTGGAGCGCGGCGAGAGGACCCTCTCCCTCCCCCCAATAAAAGTGATCTCATGGTGAATCTGCCGCTGAGACCACTTTTATCTGAAAGCGGACTGCCCACTGAAGAAGAGGATACCGGGGTTATGGCAGCTAGCTGCTGGCATAACAACGATATTCCTCTTCAAAGTGCCACCGTATAATGACGGCGGGAGGTCCGTAAGTGGTTAAACCAATCCTTTGACGATATTTTCTAGAATTGTGATGGAGTAGTTGAGATACATGAGCCTTCTTTGACACCCCCCCCCCCCCCCACCTGTAATAGGTGGTCAATGCTCTCTGGTAAGAGCACATCCATTGATTGGTGGTGGTATTCACAAGGTGGAGGACTTTGTTGGTGGCTGCAATGTTCAAGACACCTGTACACTTTTGTATTGTTAGAGTGTCGTGCTAGTGACGCATGGACTCACTGAACTCTATATAATTATTTACTTTATTTAAGCGCAACACTATTTTTAGCATTTTCTGCAGAAGTCATCCGGCTGCTTCTGTCTTCTGTCATATCATCAACAAACACCAATGACCCAGTGCCACTAGAAGCCATGCATGCCCATGCCATTACACTGCAAGCTCCACCATGTAACCACAGATAACATTGTGTGCTTTGGATCATGAGCTGTTCCAAGCCTTCTCCACACTTCTTTCTTCCCATCATTCTGGTAAAGATTATTCTTAGTTTCCTCCGGCCAAAGAATGCTTTTCCAGAACGGGTCTGGCTTTTTTAGATGTTTTTTTGGCAAAGTCTAATCTGGCTTTTCTATTCTTCAGGCTTATGAACGGTTTGCACCTTGTGGTAAACCCTCAATTTTTGCTCTTGGGAAGTCTTCTCTTGATTGTAGACTTTGACAATGGTACGCCCACCTCCTGGAGAGTGTCCTTCACTTGTTGGGATGTTGTGAATGGGTTTTTCTATACCATAGAGAGGATCCTGCGATCATCCACCACTATTGTCTTCCGTGGACGTCCAGGCCTTTTTATGTTGCTGAGCTCACCAGTGCGTTCTTCTTTCCTCAGAATGTACCAAACTGATGATTTGGCCACTCCTAATGTTGCTGCTATCTCTCTAATGGATGTGTTTCATTTCTGAAGCCTTACAATGGCATGTTTCACCTGAACGGGCAGCTCCTTTGGACGCATGATGTAGGTTCACAGCAATAGATTCCAAATGCAAATACCAGACTTAGAATCAACTCCAGACCTTTTACCTGCTTAATTGATAAAGAAATAATGAAGCAGTAGCCCATACCTGGCCATGAAACAGCCTTTGATTCTATTGTCCAATTACTTTTGGTCCCTTGAAAAAGGGGAGATGGCTATTCTTAAGAGCTGTAATGCCTAAACCCTTCCTCGCATTTGGATGTACATACCCTCAAATTAAACCTGAGAGTGGGCACGTTCAACCCATATATATATATATATATATAAAATTGTGCCTGTGTCTAATTATATATGGACCTAACTGTAAGCACTAAATAATACCAGTTTATCATTAGAAAACGTTATTTTTCTTTAGCAAAGGGAAGAGTGCTAAGCTAATTCGAATGGTATAGTTATGGTACAAGCAATATTTCTCAATTTTGCATTTTCTCGCAAATGTTCCTACATGAAAGATTACCGCAATCATTAGTTATTAATATCAGCAGGCCATCCAATGTTTCATGTCACCCGTTCAATCACTTCTGTCGTTGTTTTGGCTTCGGCTGCATAACAGAATCCATAGATCATAATTGCCCATTTCCAAAATAAAACCAGTTCATTAATAAACATATGGGAAATGCCAATAGAACGCACCGGGGGAATTCCGGGCCGGGACAAAGCTCTCGCGTTGAAGGATAAAAATGAACATGGAAAATGTAATCTATATGTTTTGTAGGGATGGCAGAATCATTTATTGTACAGAAGGAAGTGCACGGCTCATTGAGAAGTGATTACCCCGGAGAAAGACATTTTATTCTACAGACAAACGCTGTTTTTACATAGTAATCAATTCAGTGCCGAGCCGTTCCTGCGAGCGCCAACACTGACGATTTGTCACCGGGTGGAAATAATACTTCTTCTGTATTATGGGATTTTTTTGCAACAACTGTGAGAGGGGAGAACTGATAACAACTCACCTGTCATCTCCCGTCACATAGAAGCTTCACTCACCGGCCTCGCGCAAGCAACTGCCACCATCAACTGCCACTGTCAACTGCCACTGTGGGGTTTGCCAACCGCCTAACTGTAAAAATACACCTTTACTTTGACATTAAATACCAGGGTTATGGGTTATGGCAGCAGCTAGCTGCCACAAACCCACCCCCCCCCCCGTATCTTTTTTTTTTTAGGCGGTCGGCTTTCAGATAACAGTGGTCCCAGCGGCGGATTCGCCGCAAGATCACTTTTATAGGCCGAGGAAGAGGTGCACCCCCCCCGCCCCCTCCTGCTGCTTCCTGAGCTTACTGGAGCCATCAGTAAGAACAGTAACTGATCCAGTGCAGTCGATGGCTAGGCAGGAAACCGAGTGAGGTCAAGATAGCCCCCACTCGGCTCTATGCCCTTGGAGGGTGTCATTGAGGTTGAGTGTGTGTGGGAATGTGGTCCAGCATTTGCCCTCCTCTGCCTTTAATAGTAGAGATAGGATTACTGTCTTCTACCCTGTCTTCTATTACTGTCTTCAACCTAAGTTGTGCCATAAATGTGGAGTCAAGGGACATTTCTCCTCTAAAAGTCCAGAACAGAAGTGCTCTCTGTGCCAGGAACTGGGGCATCTGGCAAGAGGACTGTAACATCATTAAATGTAAATGTAACCTATGTGATAAGGTTGGTCACCTTTAAAGTCAGTGGCCTGAAGCTTTACACAATAAGCCAGAGCTAGTGGCGAAATTCTTCCGTCTGGATAGAGAAGAGTCTGGGTTGGCGGAGGTTGTACCAGGGGATCCTACTGTCTCTGTCCCATCAGAATCTGTGTCTGTGAGGCCATCTGTGGTGTCAGTGTCCCCCCCAGTCTGTGGTCTCTAAGTCAGTGTCAGAAAGTGTGGTTGTCAAGTCTGTGTCCACACCTATTGTTTCTCCTAGTGTAGTAAAGGCAGTGGAGGGTGCTGGACCAGAATGTATGGTGGTACCAACCCCTCCTACTCAGCGGAAGTGTGGCTGGAGGTCAGCAGACACCAAGGGGTGGAGTGAGTGATGGATTGGATGATGGTGGGGGGGGTGGTGGTAAGGGAATGAGGGTGGCTGGTGCAGAATGGTGAATGATGTGGAAGTCGGGGTGAATTATGGGGGGGGGGTTAATGGGGGGGGGGTAGGAATCACATCCTGATGGCGATTAAATCTCAAAATGTTTCTTAGCCTGGATTGTGTTTAGGTTGAGGTTCAGGGTTTGTAGTCTCTTTTTTCTGTTGTCATTAAAATATGTTTCTTTCTATGTTATCTTGTCAGGAAACAGTTTTCTTTACTTGCTGATGTAAGCACGCTTCTTTTTGTTTAGTTGTTGTTTATTTTTGTGTAAATATGTTTTTATTAATGAGCTGTATGTTTGTATGTTTTTTTTTTAATAAACAAAAATGTACGCTCTTATCTATAGACTAGATATTCTGTATTTTTTGGAGTTGTGTGTTCTCTCTGATCCGACACTTTGAACCTCTCGGCCACCGGCGGCATTTCTTTCTTCTCGCTTGGCACAGCCCATTTCCCTGGCTCGGCGTTGGATCCACTAGCCGGTATCAGTACATATTTTATTTGGCTTTATTTCCTAGGCAGTGCCTGTGAGCTCCTCCACCCCGGCTGTGATTCATTGATTTTGCCGGCTCCTCCATTGTGTTCCACCTCATGGATCATCTTCTTCCTGGGAGACAAATACATTATGGAAAGACGATTCGAGTGTCAGGAGCCGGAGAAGTGTAAAATATGGAGATCGCGAGTTCTCTTTGGATGCGCCTCCCGACTCGTAAAACCCTGAAGTTTGCATTTTCATGAGTTTGGCACCGACATAAATATAAAATGAGGCCGCGGGCTGACTCGGGCCACACAGTACAACCCAGTGAAGTGGACGCTGCAACCGAGGAGATACACCAGGCCATGGGAAATGGGCTTCTACTGGTGCTTAAAGTAGATGTAAAGGGAATAACAATTCATTTCTTTATGCACTGTGTATCAACTGCCATTTTTAACCCCTTCAATACCGGGCACTTTCACCCCCTTCCTGCCCCGGACAATTCTCAGCTTTCAGCGCTGTCACACTTTGACTGACAATTGCGCGGTCATGCAACACTGTACACATATGAAGTTTTTATCATTTTGTTCACACAAATAGAGCTTTCTTTTGTTTCTATTTCATCACCACTGGGTTTTTATTTTTTGCAAAATAAACGAAAAAAGGCTGAAAATTAAAAAAAATATATATTTTCCTTTGTTTCTGTTCTCAAATTTTGCAAATAAATAACTTTTCTTCTTCACTAATGGGCACTGTTGTGGGTGCACTGATGGGCTCCGTTGAGGCTGCCCTGATGGGCTCCGTTGAGGGTGCACTGATGGGCTCCGTTGAGGCTGCACTGATGGGCTCCGTTGAGGCTGCACTGATGGGCTCCGTTGAGGCTGCACTGATGGGCTCCGTTGAGGCTGCACTGATGGGCTCCGTTGAGGCTGCACTGATGGGCTCCGTTGAGGCTGCACTGATGGGCTCCGTTGAGGGTGCACTGATGGGCTCCGTTGAGGTGCACTGATGGGCTCCGTTGAGGATGCACTGATGGGCTCCGTTGAGGGTGCACTGATGGGCTCCGTTGAGGGTGCACTGATGGGCTCCGTTGAGGGTGCACTGATGGGCTCTGTTGAGGTGCACTGATGGGCTCCGTTGAGGCTGCACTGATGGGCTCCGTTGAGGCTGCACTGATGGGCTCCGTTGAGGCTGCACTGATGGGCTCCGTTGAGGGTGCACTGATGGGCTCCATTGAGGGTGCACTGATGGGCTCCGTTGAGGTGCACTGATGGGCTCCGTTGAGGATGCACTGATGGGCTCTGTTGAGGGTGCACTGATGGACTCCGTTGAGGGTGCACTGATGGACTCCGTTGAGGGTGCACTGATGGGCTCCGTTGAGGGTGCACTGATAGGCTCCGTTGAGGGTGCACTGATGGGCTCCGTTGAGGATGCACTGATGGGCACTGTTGGGTTCTGTTGAGGCTGCACTGATGGGCTCCGTTGAGGATGCACTGATGGGCACTGTTGGGTTCTGTTGAGGCTGCACTGGTGGGCTCTGTTGAGGGTGCACTGATGGGCTCTGTAGAGGATGCACTGATGGGTCTTCTCTTGGTGATATTTAGGCCTCATGCACACTGGACGTTTTTTGGACGTTTTTACAGCTGCTGTTTTTGGCTTCAGACGTTTTTTTTTTTTCTACAGTTAATAAACTCTCCAGCATGTTATCCTATGTGTCCATGCACACATAGGCTGTTATGAAAAACTGGGTTCTGAGATGAGTTTTTTAGCTGTGAAAACGCTCTAACGTCTAAAAACGCCGATAAACGCTCAAAAATGTGTCTCTCTGCCGTTTAAAGTTTTTGTCCCATTAATTAAAAAAAAAAATTAAAAAACTCTTAAAAAACGCAAAAAACACTGAAAAACTATTGTAAAAACGATATTATAACGTCCAGTGTGCATGAGGCCTTAATCACAACTTTATTTTTTATTCTTTGCTAAATAAACTAATAAATTCTGCCACATTTCTGCGGTGAAAATAACCCAAATCAGTGTATATTATTTAGTCTTTGGGAAAGTTATAGAGTCCACAAACTATGGTATATATCTATCTGTAAATCGAATAATCCTGATGTACTGATGATCGATCTCATTTCTTGGGTCAGAGAAATTCCAGAACAGTACAAATAACCCCAAATGACCACTTTTTAGGAAAGTAGACAGTCCAAGGTATTTAATAAGAGGCGTAATTTGTCATTTTTTTTGGCACTTTATTTTGGAAAATGGAAAAAAAAAAAAAATTCACAATAATTTTTTTACATACTGTCACCAGTGCAGTACAGCGTCATCATATAACTGGTGTTGGTGGTGAACAGGGACACTGACTGGTGACAGCACGAAAAACTAAATTATAATAATTTTTTACAATTTTATTTCAATTTTTTTCTTTTTTTACGATTTTTTTTTTTAACACACTGTGACCAGAGCAATATAATGGTACCATAGTAACTACTACTCTGAGGAAGTGATCAGTATTTATTTTTATTTTTTTACACATTATAATTTTTATAACAATGAATTTCATTGCTATAAGCCAGCATTTTACTGAATCAAATTGATTCATTCAGTTTGTTTTGTTGTGATTGGCTATGATTGGCCACAGCTAAGCTAAATCACATGGTACAGATGGGCTGTGATAGGCCACCGCTAATTACATGGTGCAGATTGGCCCTGTCTGTACCATGTGATCACTGTGACCAATCACAGCCAACAACACAATTGTAACAATGAATGGCATAAATCGAAGCCATTCATTGTTTACAATTGTCTTGTGATTTGCCGGAAACGGTCTCAGCGATCAGATGATACTGGCAGCGGGCCGGTATAGTGATCCAGTGGGCACAGCCGGTGACAGATCGTGCCTGCAGCGCGGCCGCATGCGAGGGACGTTACGGGAGGACGTCATATGACGTCCACTCGGAATGACGA
Organism: Aquarana catesbeiana; assembly: GCF_042186555.1. Lineage (NCBI taxonomy): Eukaryota > Metazoa > Chordata > Amphibia > Anura > Ranidae > Aquarana > Aquarana catesbeiana. The sequence continues at coordinate 402,675,301 of NC_133329.1, forward strand.
AAGTCAAATTGCTTTAGGCCTGGCTGTAACGTAATAATAATAATAATAATAATAATATTAATAAATAAATATAATATTAAATATAATAATAAATAAATATAATAATAAAAATACTTATTATTATTATTATTAGTTATTTGTTGTTATCATTAAAAGTAAAAAAAAAAAAAGCTTGCTTTTAGATTGGATTGTTTCATTCTTTGCTACATCCCATTGCTACTGATCTCCTGTAGCCTTTTTGCAGCCACTTCCTGTCTACATGTACTCCAGTGATAGCTACATGCCATTTCTCAGGGTGGTTTTCCTGTGTAATGTCTGTTAAGATGGCTCACTTGTAGTCTTCATCCGAAGTTTATAGGGGGGGGGGGTATTTATGAAGCAGTTCATTCATTTTAACTAAAATGGACACCAGAGGGCACTTCTAAATGTAGCAATTTAGTGTTTATTATAGTGTTTAGTGTTAGTGTTTATTATAAAAAACAGTAAAACATGCACTCATGTTTAGTAAGATGTGTTTATTGTTAAAAAAAAAAACAAAAACAGTAAAAGCAGTATTGCTTTTTTTAAAATAATAATACTACACCTAGAAGCGCCCTCTGGTATCCATTTTGCTCTATTACAGATAACCTCCAATCTGCTGAGGAGGTGCTCTGGGGCCCTGCAAGTTGTCATTACATGAACTGTGTTTATCTCTCACCACTTTTGAGGCTACTGGCGGTGTTTGAGCTTTATACTTATCTTATTTTTTCCCCATCCATCAAAACTGCATGTAAACTTGTTCTGTGTGAATGGGGCAAAACAGAATGTTCTGGGGGCTAAATTCTCAACAGTTCGAATGTTGAGTGAAAAAAAGAAAGAAAAATGTTAGGGCTGGTTTTCACTTGCTTCAAAACAAGGCTTCGGACAGGGTTTGTTAAAGCTCTCTTATTTGGCTTTCGCTTCAAAAATGATACCCAGTGTAGCTTTAGTGGTGCTTCAAGTCTATGGCAAAGCTCCCTTGAAGCTCGCTTGAAACACCTGCAGCTTTTAAGAGGCTTTAATTCAGGTTTAGCTTTGCTTTGTTTTGGAGAAATTGCAGGTATGAGATTTCCACACACACCGGGCATTCCTAAGCTTCAACAAAGCTTCAAAAGAGCATCACTAAAGCTTCACCGAAGCATCAAAAACACATCATAAAAGCAAATTGAAGGGGTAGGCGCTTTAATGTGTGTTGAACGCGAAGCAAATGTAAATGAGCCCTTAAAGTGGTATTCTGGCCGAAATTATACTTTTTAAATAAAAATACCCCTATAACACACAAGCTTAATGTCTTCTAGTAAAGTTAGTCTGTACACTGAGGTCTGTTTTGTTAGTTTATAGCAGTAGTTTGTTATTTTAGAAACTTACAGCAGGCCGTGGCCATCTTAAGTGTGGGCATCTGAAGCCAGACTGTATTTCTTCCTGGATCTCATCCTTGTAGACCTCGCACATGCTCAGTGCAGCACAAGCAGTGTGATAGGTTTCAGGTCAGGTTTCCATAGCAACGGCAGTGTCAGAGGAAGTTGCCGCCCCTTCCCAGAAGGCATTGCAAACAGGAAATGATGCGATGGGCCACGGCCAGGGAGGAGGAAGTGAAAAATGAATACAGCAGATATACAGTAGGTGCTGAGAAAAAAAAAAAAAATAAAAATATCCAATTCGTTTACAGTGCTCAGTTTAGTGAGGGATGCTACAGAGTTGTAAAAGTGGGTGGAACTCCACTTTAAGATCACTAGATGGCGCTGAGGAGCATTCTTATTTCTTATGGTAGTCGGCACCATCTAGTGGACATATTGTGGTATTTTCCCCATTCATACATCTTTTTCAATCTGCAGAGAAAATAGAGCCTGAGAACATTTGATTTGCTCCATTTGCACTGAACAAAGTGACCTGCACATGCATTTCTGGCATATTTATGAAAAATATGCATCTCCGTTCATCTATCAAAACTATATGCAAACTTGTTCGGTGTTAATCGTGCAAAATAGAATGTTCTAAGGCTAAATTCTCAACAGTTCGATTTTTTGAAAGCAAAAAAAAAATAATAATAAAATATTGGTCTTTACCATGTGATCACTGTGACCAATCACAGCTAGCAACACAATTGTACACAATGAATGGCACAAAAGGAAGCCGTGTATTGTTTACAATTGTCATGTGATCTGCTGTGATTGGTCACAGCGATCACATGGTACCGGCAGCGGGCCGGTACACTGATCATCGGCTGTGTCCATAGGCACGATTTGGGAAGATGACAAATGATGTCCACCCGGATCGACAAACGTCCCGATCGGCCGTCATTTTGCTATAGAGCGGGTGGGGACTGGTTAATGTATCTAGCACCCCATTATCAAGCTCCATATTTTAACCACCTCCAAAAAAAAATGTGGCAAAGAATGAGATCACTTTGAGGTGTCTACTTTCCACAAAGGGGCTATTTGGGGGGTGTTTGTACTGTCCTGGCATTTTTATATTATTATTATTATTATTTTACAACAAAGAGAGGACACAAAAAGAGGAGAAGAAGTGCTGCTCACCCCTAATAATGAGAAAAGAAGAGAAAAAAATTCCCCGGGGGAACTTTTTCTCTTCTAATAGTATTATTTTAATCTCCGGTCAGATATAAAAGACACAAATGAATACAGCTCTGTAATCATTATCACTTTAAATATTGTCATTTGTAAATACGTAAGTGAGACCTTGTATCATCCTCTTACAGCCCCCCCCCCCCCGTACAGCAGAGCTCAGACTGTTGGAGGCAAAAGCAGCACAAGTAGCCCAATCCGTTTATGTGCAGACAAGGGGCATGCTGATAGGAGGAGAGGACAGAGAGAGAGACAGAGGAATGAGCTTATTGTTCTGTCTCAGGACAGAGAGCTAAACCTTCCTGATCCATAAACTCCAGATACCATATTTCTTTGATCTTAGATTTATTAGAACAGGCCAGGTGAAACTAACAATTGATAAAATAAATATCAATCAGTACAATTTTGCATGTAATAAAGGAACAATGCACTATAACACAGAATGGGATAATAAGAACTCACTTTTTTTAAGCTCGCTGAGGGGTGATGGCGAGAGATTGACGGAAACATGCCTTCCTGTCGCTGTAGATTCTTAAAATGGAAGCTGAGTCACTTCCTCTAGAGAATTCTCCCAGAATGCACTGGTTCCTAAAAACTTTATTAACACATTCTAAGAGAATACAATATGTAACTTCTACAAACAGCAAAGCTATACCAGAAAGGGAACAGTAGGTGGCACCTGCGCTCTGTATATAACTATCTTGGTATAAATCAAGAAAACCCCACATGTTATTTCAAGCACATAAACATAAGGAAAATGAATAGAAGCCCGATGGGCAGCACACTCATCACCATCCTGCTTCTCCTTTAACTGTCTAGTGATAGCCTTGGGGGGGAGGGGGCAGGTCCAGGATAACCTGGGCTCAGAGGAAGTAGGCTGAAAGATGCTGGCCAGACTGAGGACATCTGCGGGGGGAAATCTCTGGGTTGAAGCTGAATATTGTAGCCCCCCCCCCCCCCCCGCTGTGCTCTGGTCGCCGGAGGCGATCGGTTCCTCTCCCCTCACTGCCTGGATGCCGAGTGAGGGAAAGATGGCCCCCGCCCAATGCTCTTAAAGGGGAATTTTTTTTTGTTACATTAAATTTTATTTTTTATTTATTTACATTAATTTTTTCTTCTTTTTTTTTACATTATTTTTTTTTTTTTTTTTACATTACATTTTTTTTTTTTACATTACATTTTTTTTTTTTTTACATTCATTTTTTTTTTTTTTTTTACATTAAACTTTTTTTTCTTTTTTTTTTTTATTGCATTTTAGTGTAAATATGAGATGTGAGGTCTTTTTGACCCCAGATCTCATATGTAAGAGGTCCTGCCATGCTTTTTTTTTTTCTATTACAAGGGATGTTTACAAATAGGATTAAAGGTTTTTCTCGTTCAATATTTTATTGAAGCATTACAGAGATTACAATAATAAAGTGAACTTTATCAGGTATATAGTAGGAACCCAATTTTTTTTTTAAAGGACAGTGTAAAAATAAAAATAAAAAGTAAAATAAATAAGAAAAAAAAAAATTAAGTGCACCGACACTCCGAACTTGCACGCAGAGGCGAACGCATACGTAAGTCGCAACTGCATATGAAAACGGTGTTCAAAGCACACATGTGAGGTATCGCCGCGATCGGTAGAGCGAGAGCAATAATTCTACTGCTAGACCTCCTCTGTAACTCAAAACTGGTAACCTGTAGACATTTTTAAACGTCGCCAATGGAGATTTTTAAGGTTAAAAGTTTGTCGCCATTCCACGAGCGGGCGCAATTTTGAAACGTGACTTGTTGGGTATCAATTTCCTCGGCGTAACAATATCTTTCACAATATAAAAAAAAATTGGGCTAACTTTACTGTGGTCTTATTTTTTCCATTCAAAAAAGTGTATTTTTTTCCAAAAAAAAGTGCGCTTGTAAGACCGCTGCGCAAATACGGTGTGATATAAAGTATTGCAACGACCGCCATTTTATTCTCTAGGGTGTCTGAAAAAAAATATAGAATGTTTGGGGGTTCGAAGTAAATTTCTAGCAAAAAAAAAAAAAAAATGATTTTAACTTGTAAACACAGAGTCTGAAAAACAGGCCCCGGTCCTTAAGTGGTTAAAAAGCAAAAGCTTTTGAGAAAGTTTGCCGAGTTTGCTCTGACCTCTGCTGAGGAGATGGGAGGATGGAGGATTCCACCGCCGTCTCCTCATTACAATAACGCACTCAATCACTGTCCGCCGCACGGCATGCTTTAATCGGTGAGCATTCACACAGGTATCTGGCTTTGTGACAGCCGTGATTAAAGAGCGGATTAATTATTACAACAAGCATTGCCGGGTATCGCGTATTGGTTTCCTCGATTGCATTAGGAATATTGTTGCCTTCGCCATTCTTTCTATTGGGTGTGTCGGTTGCCCTCGGCATCTCGCTGCCCAATCTGGTGTGTCTTGAGAGATCTTTCATAGGGGGTGAAGGCTGCAGCCTGGACAACCTACAACCTCATGCCAGTCTTTGGCCAGTCTTTGGATTGATTTGCAAACTGAAAAACAAAGTCAAGGCGCAAACATGACCATCAAATTATAATAATGATTAAAATACATGGATGCTGGAAACCAAAAGAGCGGCGGTGTGCCATCGGCATGTAGGTGGAGAGCAGCGGGAATATCACACTTCCTAGTGCAATGAAAGAACTTGTATTGAAATAATGCACCAATAACCCAGTGGGAAGGCAGCGCAACCAGCAAAACTTACAGTTCCAACCACATTTAGAATGTAGCCAAACTATCAGCGTCTGTAGAGAGGGGAAGAATGCGGCCCAACCGTCCCGTGCCGAGCAAGCAGTTGTCCAGAAAGGTTGCAAATCCTACGCTTTCCCTCATCGGGAACTTTTCCTACCAGAAGTAGTATCCCTAATAGGCTAGGTACTTGTTCCTACTCTACCAACTCGCAAAAGGGTGCCAAACCTGGGAGCCAGGGCCTTAAATAGGCTCTGCCTGACCCAAGATGGCTGCCAGAGTCACATGGGGCAGCAACCTGCAATAGGATGCTACCCCAGTGACCCAGGAAACCATAGAGGAACTATGCTCCTCTTGAATTTCTCTCCAACTGCAGTGCCGCTGCAGAGAGAGTGACACCTACAGTCGAAAAAGTAGACTGCACCTACATACCTGCAGACCCCAGCCCAGTCATGGGGAGTGGATGAAACCCATGCTCCATTGACCACTAGAGGGCTGATCACAATAACCACAAAGTCCAAAGTACGAAACCCAGAAATGCAGCCACGGGAAGGGGACCTCCTCCGCCCGACAGAGCATGTGCTGTTGGGAATGTGTTTCGAGGCGTTCTCACCTCTTCATCAGCCTGACTGCCTGGACTACACACTTGTTATATATACATACATAGAGCACTCACCCCCATAAGAGCCGCTGATATGTCCCAAGTTCTTTCCCCAGAAAGTACAGCAGCAGCCAGGCACACCGCCACAGTCACTCTTCTGTCTCAATAAACATCCTCAGGGTTGTCTTTTTAGGATTTATTGCAGATTAACTTGGAGAGGCCATAAGGAGCTATGGAATATTCCATGAACACTGAGCAATAGATTGAGGACAGTCTCACTACTTCTCAGGGCAGTTCCTCCAGCAAAAGCCCAGAACATTGGTGATCAGTGAGAAGAATGTACCTTACATTGGTGATCAGTGAGAAGAATGTTCCTTACATTGGTGATCAGTGGGAAGAATGTTCCTTACATTGGTGATCAGTGAGAAGAATGTTCCTTACATTGGTGATCGGTGGGAAGAATGTTGCCTACATTGGTGATCAGTGGGAAGAATGTCCCTTACATTGGTGATCAGTGAGAAGAATGTTCCTTACATTGGTGGTCAGTGAGAAGAATGTTCCTTACATTGGTGATCAGTGAGAAGAATGTTCCTTACATTGGTGATCAGTGGGAAGAATGTACCTTACATTGGTGATCAGTGGGAAGAATGTTGCCTACATTGGTGATCAGTGGGAAGAATGTCCCTTACATTGGTGATCAGTGAGAAGAATGTTCCTTACATTGGTGGTCAGTGGGAAGAATGTTCCTTACATTGGTGATCAGTGAGAAGAATGTTCCTTACATTGGTGATCAGTGAGAAGAATGCTCCTTACATTGGTGATCAGTGGGAAGAATGTTCCTTACATTGGTGATCAGTGGGAAGAATGCTCCTTACATTGGTGATCAGTGGGAAGAATGTTGCCTACATTGGTGATCAGTGGGAAGAATGCTCCTTACATTGGTGATCAGTGGGAAGAATGTTCCTTACATTGGTGATCAGTGGGAAGAATGCTCCTTACATTGGTGATCAGTGGGAAGAATGTTCCTTACATTGGTGATCAGTGGGAAGAATGCTCCTTACATTGGTGATCAGTGGGAAGAATGCTCCTTACATTGGTGATCAGTGAGAAGAATGTTCCTTACATTGGTGATCAGTGAGAAGAATGTTCCTTACATTGGTGATCAGTGAGAAGAATGTTCCTTACATTGGTGATCAGTGAGAAGAATGTTCCTTACATTGGTGATCAGTGGGAAGAATTTTCCTTACATCGGTGCCCAGCAGAAAGAATGACCCGTACGTTGGGGGTCAGTTGAAGGAATGCTTCTTACATTGGTGGTCAGATGGAAGAACCTCCTTACAGATAGCTAAAAAGATCATTGGTGTTCGTGGTTAACGATTTAAGTCCTGGACCATTTGGCTGCCCAAAGACCAGAGCACTTTTTGCGATTCGGCACTGCGTTGCTTTAACTGACAATTACGCGGTCGTGCGACGTTGCTCCCAAACAAAATTGACGTCCTTTTTTCCCCACAAATAGAGCTTTCTTTTGGTGGTATTTGATCACCTCTGTGGTTTTTATTTTTTGCGATATAAACAAAAAAGAGCGACAATTTTTAAAAAAACGCATTATTTTTTACTTTTTGCTATAATAAATATCCCCAAAAATATATAAAAAAAACATTTTTTTTTCCTCAGTTTAGGCCGATACGTATTCTTCTACATATTTTTGGTAAAAAAAATCGCAATAAGCGTTTATTGATTGGTTTGCGCAAAAGTTATAGCGTCTACAAAATAGGGGGTAGTTTTATGACATTTTTATTAATAATTTTTTACTAGTAATGGCAGCGATCAGCGATTTTTATCCTGACTGCGACATTATGGTGGACAGATCAGACACTTTTGGCCCGATTTTGGGACCATTCACATTTATGCAGCGATCAGTGCGATTAAAAATGCATTGATTACTGTGTAAATGTGACTGGCAGTGAAGGGGTTAACCAGGAGGGGGCGCTGCAGGGGTTAAGTGTGTCCTGGGGAGTGATTCTAACTGTGGGGGGGGGGCTACGTGTGACACGACACTGATCACCGCTCCCGATCACAGGGAGCGGTGATCAGTGTCCTGTCACGAGGCAGAACGGGGAGATGCTTGTTTACATCAGCATCTCCCCGTTCTTCCTCTCCGTGAAACGATCGCGGGTGTCCACGCGGACATCGAGTTCGCGGGAGCCGCGATCACACTCACGGAGCTCGCGGCAGGATTTAAAGGGACATACCTGTATGCCCATTTGCCTGTCCTTGCCATTCTGCAGAGGTAAATGTTCGTGCGGCGGTCAGCAAGCGGTTAATTGTCTGAAAGGCAGAAGTTGCTCAAGGAACCTCTAGCAACCTCTGGAGGAACCCTAGAGTTCCATGGAACCCTATTTCGCGTTCAGGGGTCAGGCTTGGAGACCAGTAGCTATAGCAGGAGAGAGGCTCCCAACGACCAGCACGATAAGGATACAAGCAGGTCACCCAAGGCACAGAGTCTAAGCACTAACTGATATTAACCAGAGCTCCTGGTGGTGGAGATGTTTTGCTCCATGTCAGTAACAGGTCATGGTCTTCAGGATCGCCCCACCAGGAGATGGAGCAAGCCGGGGTCCAGCAGCAGATAAAGCAGGTAGGGATAAGCAGAATGCTTTGATATACAAGTGCTTTGGATCACAAGCATGTTCCTGGAACTAATTATGCTCACAAACCAAGGTTTCACTGTAATAGATTAGAAAAGAATAGAAAAGAAATTAAAAGAATAGAAAAAAAATTGAATAGAAAAAAAAAAGAATAGAATAGAAAAATAAAAGAATAGAATACAATAGAAGAAAATAGAATAGAACATAAAAGAACAGAATACAATAGAATAGAAAATAAAGGAATAGAATGGAATAAAATAGAAAATAGAATAGAATAAAATAGAATATAACCATCTTCTGAAATTCAAATTTCAAATAAAATAAATGTGAATTCGAATAGAATAGAAAATAAAAGAATAGAACCAATTCCCAAAATTCAAATAAAATAAATTCAAATTTGAATATAATAGAAAAGAATAGATTAGAATAGAAAAAAATAAATAAAAAAAAAATAGATCTGACTAGAATAGAAAAGAACAGAATGGAAAAAAACAATAGAATAGAATCTAACGAATATAACCATCTTCCAAAATTTGAATATAATAGAAGAGAACAGAATAGAATAGAAAAAGATAGAATAAAAAATAAAAAAATAAAATAATAGCATAAACCATATAAAACAATAGAGTATAATAGAATAGAAAGAATATAGCAATATAATTATTTTCCGAAATTTTAATTTTAAATAGCAAAATTTGAATAGAATAGAAAAGAATAGAGTAAAATATAATAGAAAATAATAGAAAAGAAAATAAGAATAGAATAGAATGGAATCTAAAGAGTATAACTGAAATTCGAATTTCGATTGGAATACATTTGATTTAGAATATATGAAACAAATTTAGAAAACAAATTAAACAAATGTAACTAAACAAATTAATGTAAATAACGATTCAAAACTAACCAGTTTTTTTCGTTCTGCACGTCTAGTGAATGGTCTTTTGTACATGGGAATTCCTACACTTTAGTGCTCTACAAGGATGGATATCAATATTGTTTTCACCATAACACTCTAGTGGTTTAGGAAGCAGCAGAAAGTGTTTTTTTGGACTTTGGTCCAAAACTGGGAGGGTGTTCTAGTGAAATGAAAGGTTTTATTTAAAAAAAAAATATTAGAATGTTGAAGATGGTTGAAAGGAAGAACCAGGGAAAGTAAAATATAGGCAGCTTTAATATTGTCCCCTCCCCCCCCCCTCCAGAATAGGGGTATTTAGCAGAGTGCTCTAGGGTCAGTTAGTGCTGCTTCCTTAGTGCCCAACCAGGTTTGCTCTTCTAAAATAAATTGTAACATTGGTGCAACATAAATCCTATTCTGATTAAATCCAAGTATATTTAGAAACAAAATTGATCATTTTCTGATTGGCTGAACTCTGAGAAGGGACGATGTAACAATGGCAGCCGCCACTTATATTAATATATTTCTATTTTTATCTGGAGTTCTCGGTATGGATGAGCCAGTGAGCTATGAAATTAGACGCGTGGGGTGGATATTCTCGCTGCTGACCTTCAGGGAAAATAATTTATATATATATATTTTTTTTGTCTCCATGTTTTCTCGTCTCAGAGCTTTTAGGAGAAAGTTATGAGTTATGATTAATATATATATAATTTATTATTTTTAGTCATTTTTTTATTGATATCAATTTTAAAAGACAATATTTTTATTGGTTATATTTAACTTAATATGGAATATTATACTGTATATATTTATGTTTCATATTTTTTTTATATATATATATATTTTTTTGTCTCCATGTTTCCTCGTCTCAGAGATTTTAGGAGAAAGTTATGAATGAGTTATGATTAATATATATATATATATATATATATATATATATATATATATATATATATATATATATATATATATATATAATTTATTATTTTTAGTCTTTTTTTTTCTTTTTTTATTGATATCAATTTTAAAAGACAATATTTTTATTGGTTATATTTAACTTAATATGGAATATTATACTGTATATATTTATGTTTCATATTTTTATATATATATATATATATATATATATATTTTGTCCCCATGTTTTCTCGTCTCAGAGCTTTTAGGAGAAAGTTATGATTTATCTATATCTATATCTATATCTTTATCTATATCTATATTTATATATAGATATATCTATAATATATCTATATATATCTATATAGATATATATAATTTATTATTTTTAGTCATTTTTTTAGTTTTCTTTACTGATATCAATTTTAAAAGACAATATTTTTATTGGTTATATTCGACTTAATATGGAATATTATACTGTATATATTTATGTTTCATATTTTTTTATATATATTTTTTTTTGGTCTCCATGTTTCCTCATCTCAGAGCTTTTAGGAGAATGTTATGTTTTATATCTATATCTATATAGATATATAGATATAGATATATATCTATAGATATAGATATCTATATCTATATCTATAGATATAGATATAGATAAATCATAACTTTCTCCTAAAAGCTCTGAGACGAGAAAACATGGAGACAAAAAATATATGTATAAAAAATATAAAACATAAATATATACAGTATAATATTCCATATTAAGTTAAATTTGGTAGTGGTGTTGCCTCATTCTTACACCCTTAGGAGGTACCAAAAAAAAAATATGAAACATGAATATACACAGTATAATATTCCATATTAAGCTGAATATAACCAATAAAAATATTGTCTTTTAAAATTGATATAAAAAAAAAAGAAAAAAAAAAGACTAAAGATAGATATATATATAATTTATTATCTTTAGTCATTTTTTAAATTTTTTTATTGATATCAATTTTAAAAGACAATATTTTTATTGGTTATATTGAGCTTAATATGGAATAATATACTGTGTATATTCATGTTTCATTTTTTTTTTTTTGGTACCTCCTAAGGGTGTAAGAATGAGGCAACACCGCTACCAAATCACCAGGCTGGCTCACTACCATACTGCAAATAGACCCATCTAGCAGGATATCAGATTACACCCCCCAGGTCATTGGGGACCCCTCAATGAAGTTAGCAGAGAAAGCACCTGAAAGTTTGATCTGCAGAAACAAGTGCAGAGCTGGTGCTTGGCTTTCTTGTTGGACAGTCCAACATGCACTTTATACGGTTTACCCTTAACCACTTTGGCCCCCTGGAAGATTTTAACCCATTAATGACCAAAGCATTTTTTTGCGATTCGGCACTGCAGTGCTTTAACTGACAATTGCGCGGTCATGCGACGCTGTACCCAAACAAAATTGACGTCCTTTTTCCCCCCACAAATACAGCTTTCTTTTGGTGGTATTTGATCACCTCTGAGTTTTTTATTTTTTGCGCTATAAACCAAAAAATCCTAACAGTTTTGATTAAAAAAAGCAATATTTTTTACTTTTTGCTATAATAAATATCCCCAAAAAATATATATAAAAAAACAAATGTTTTGCTCAGTTTAGTCCGATATTTATTCTTCTACATATTTTTGGTAAAAAAAAAAAAAAAATCGCAATAAGTGTATATTGCTTGGTTTGCGCAAAAGTTATAGCGTCTACAAAATAGGGGATAGATTTATGGCATTTTTACTATTATTTTCTTATTTATTAGTAATGGCGGCGATCTGCGATTTTTTTGGGACCATTCACATTTATGCAGCGATCAGAGCTAAAATTTTTACTGATTACTGTATAAATTTTACTGGCAGGGAAGGGGTTAAACACTAGGGGGCGATCAAGGGGTTAAATGTGTTCCCTCAGCGTGTTCTAACTGTAGGGGGGATGGGCTACCTAGGACATGGCAGCGATGACTGCTCCCGATGACAGGGAGCAGTAGATCCCTGACATGTCACTAGGCAGAACAGGGAAATGCCTTGTTTACATAGACATCTCCCTGTTCTGCCTCTCCTTGTCGACATCTAGTCCGCGGGACCCACGGGCACACTCCCGCGCCACACGGCAGCCTGCACGCCCACTACCGCGCGATCGCGAAGGGACGTACGGGTACTCCCTTTTGCGCACCCGTGCCATTCTGCCAACATGCATCAGCATGTGGCGGTCGGGAAGTGGTTAAAACAGAGATTTTAAAGCTGAGCTCCAAAATAGGTACATATCATCTAAACCCATTAATCATGTGTATTCTTCCTTGGATCTCGTGATCTTTGCAAGACTTCCTGTAATATGACCGCTTACTGCTGCTCTCTCTCCTTGTGCAGGGGGACTGGTCTTGTCTCCACCCCCTCCTGTAGTTTTCTGTAGTGAGTGGGGCCTGCTGGGGAAGGCTGGGGTAGTATAGAGACAGTGTAGGGTAGTATATATACAAGCTAGGACAGTATAGGGGCAGGCTGGGGTAATATATGGACAGGCTAGGGTAGTATAGGAACTGGCTAGAGTAGTATTTTGACAAGCTAAGGCAGTATAGGGGTAGGCTAGGGTAGTATAAGGACAGGCTAGGGTAGTATAAGGACAGGCTAGGGTAGTATAAGGACAGGCTAGGGTAGTATGAGGACAGGCTAGGGTAGTATATGGACAGGCTAAGGTAGTATATAGACAAGCTAGTGTAGACTAGAATATAGACAGGCTAGGGCAGTATAGGGGCAGGCTAGGGTAGTATATAGACAGGCTAGGGCAGTATAGGGGTGGACTAGGGTAGTATATAGACAGGCTAGGGCAGTATAGGGGCAGGTTAGGGTAGTATATAGACAGGCTAGGGTAGTATATAGACAGGCTAGGGTAGTATATGGACAGGCTAGGGCAGTATAGGGGCAGGCTGGGGTAGTATATGGACAGGCTAGGGCAGTATAGGGGCAGGCTGGGGTAGTATATGGACAGGCTAGGGCAGTATAGGGGCAGGCTGGGGTAGTATATGGACAGGCTAGGGCAGTATAGGGGCAGGCTGGGGTAGTATATGGACAGGCTAGGGCAGTATAGGGGCAGGCTGGGGTAGTATATAGACAGGCTAGGGTAGTATATGGACAGGCTAGGGTAGTATAGGGGCAGGCTGGGGTAGTATATAGACAGGCTAGGGTAGTATATGGACAGGCTAGGGCAGTATAGGGGCAGGCGGAGGTGGACCCACTGGGGCTCATGGTAGTGCCGGCCCTGACTGTATGGACAGGCCCACTATAAATGTATGGT